>NC_136521.1:54474753-54479753 GCF_053919585.1 Euprymna scolopes | reverse complement strand
TATATCTATATATATATATATATGCGTATATTTATATATATGTATATATATATGCGTATGTTTATATATATATGCATATATATGTATGTATATACATATGCATGTATATATATATATATATATATATATATATATATATATATATATATATATATATATATATAAATATATATACGAAAAAGATTGAAATTGACAAAGAAAGAGAGACAATGTTAGAGATAGTTTGAGACTAAAAGAGTGAGACGGGGAAAGGAAAAATAGAAAAATAAATAGGGAGACGGCATAAAAAGACACCGCGAAGAGAAAAGAATGGGAAGTAGTTTTTTATACGATGATTTTACAAAAGAAAAGGACAGAGTTAGAAGAGAATAAAGAAAAGGGGAGATAAAAAAGGAAAAAAAAATATGTCCGTGTCGGGCATCCGTAGCGCATATGTCAATCGTTCTATAATCACGTTATCATGATCGGTCGTAAACAAAGCGAGTCGTTTGATAAAAGAAACGCTTCTCAAGACATAACAGCATTTCAGGCATACTTCAGCGTTGCAAGTCGTCTGACAAGAAAAGGCGTTGCCCGGAAAGAACCAGCTGTCGATACCCATCAACACAACAGATGTTGCCAACTCCCCCTAGAATTAACCCCCTCGTCCAAAAAAAAAAAATGCATTTATTTTTCTTGTCTGGTTTTAATAAAAGAACTTAAAAAAATAATGATCTGACCATTCCAATATTCTCTCGATTCCGGTACAATTACCAATTCCGCACTAAATTCTCGATTCTGATACAATTATCGCTCCCGATTCTTCATAAATCTCTAAATATTTAACTATAAAATTGCTTTTGTTGCCTAAATTACCTTAAAAAAATGCACATATTAAATAGAATTGTAGAAGGCGGTACAATGCAGAAGTAACGGAAGGACACAAGCTGAAGCAGGTGAGAAATTTTATTAATACAACTTAGAAATACATGTGTACATATTCATATATTTCGCAATATATTTATATTTGCACAGTGGTCACCTGGGAAAGTCGGTCTGGTGGTGTATCCGTGTTATATAATATTTCGAGAAAGATCTCTTCATCAGATATTTACTTGACTTTGATTAAACGTGCTGTTGTAGGCAGTAACTGTACCGCAGCAAATCCTCGCTCGGAACTTGTAGGTAGTATATGGTTAGGGTTTTTTTCCACCCAATACACACTTGTGTGTGTACGTGTGTGTACGTGTGTGGGGGGGGTGATCTATCGATTTTATTTTTGTTGATAGTTTAAAATCAATAAATATTTACTATTTTATCATTATTACCAGCAATGGAAATTTTTTGTTTTAAATAGAATAAAAAAAAAGAAAAAAAAGAAAAAAACAAATAAAAGAATAAGTTTGGCATCGGAAAACAGGCAAACATTTTTTTTTCCGACGCCGAAACCCAAAATATTCCGATTTTTCCGATTCTCGATTATGGTTTATCGTCCCAACACTACTCAAAAATGTGGAAGAGAACAGCAGCAGCAGCAGCAGCAGCAGCAGCAGCAGTAATATAAAGATATTCTAATGACCAGGCCGGCTGCACGAAGTGATGTTACAGCAAACACAAAAAAAAATGTGGCTGAAGAAGAAGAGTGTTCTAAGAAGCGCTATTCGAGGAAGATGTGGTCAAAACGTAATAAGAAAAGCGCGTGTTTTAGACGTGGTTAATGTTCGGACAAAAACACGTTTTCGAAACACGTGGTTGACGTCACAGTGGAGAGACATAAAATCATACATGAACGAAGACCGAGACATTAGAGAAGTTTAAATATTTAGAAAAAAAAAACGCGTTGTTGGAAATACCTGATATAAAAGCTTTTTTTAAGAATGAAAATTAATCTAATTTCTTCATGTCCTCTGTTTCTTTGATATTAGTTGACGTCCTTCTGTCTCGATAGACGATGGAGAATCGCGCCTGAAATTTTTAATATTACCTCTCCAGGGAGCGAGCTTGGGCAAAGCGTATGGCGGTCCTAATCTGTCCAGTACTCAACACCCCATCTCGATCTCGCTAATGTGTTCCAAAGGAAAGCAGAGCAGTACGTTCGGCACCAGTTTGGTTGCAGGAGTTACCGGAGTCAGTTAGCACAGGACGCTGATCCGCCTTCGGGGTTCCACTCCCCTTACTAGGCCATTGGATCATTAATCTCCTCCGCCCTCTAACCGTTGTCTATTTGCAGCAGTTTCTCCGCCTAGATTGGTGGTACTGTGTAAGCACCACTCCCTCACGTGGTATAGAGCGCCAGGTGAAGTGGTATACCAGGGTGTGACGCTTGGAGTCAGCATGTGAGAGACTAGGAGATAGATGGGGTCCAGTGACGTTCATCTTCCCTTGCAGGTAGGGCACAGCATGCCAAGCTGCCAAAGGTACTAACCGTCCCCAGAGCCCCACCCCTACACCCCGATGATATAACGACTATACAACAGTAGCTTAGCGCTCTTGTTTCAGTTTGAGTAATAAAGCTCATAGGTTTGAGTAATAAAGCTCATAAGTTTGAGTAATAAAGCTCATATGTCGCTGTGTGGACGAGTATACATTTTTTTCTTTATTTGGATTCTGCTGGTGTCTTACAGTCTGTTTTCGTGATGAGCTTTATTTTTCAATCCGATCATTTTTCAGCGTAACACTTGGCCCTTATTCCATACTACTAGGAATTCTTGGTGATCCCCTGACAAAGGGGGGGACCTGCAAATTCATCCTTGTCCGTTCGTCCGTTCGCCTGTCCGCACTTTCCTCAAGAACTACGCCTTGCAATTTTTAAAAATGTTGCACAAACATTAAACATGATATGAGTAAAAATGTAACAAAACGGATTATCCGAAAAAAAAAAAACTCCCGTTGTCCCCCTAGGAGTGACTTTCGGATTAAAATGGCTAAAATTGACACTTCTGTGCTTATGAAATAAATTGCTGCCTTGGATTTTTATAAAACTTTCTGAAAAGTTGTAACTTCGTGCTATTTAACAATACTTGTTTGAACATATATATATATATATATTTATATATATATATATATACATATATATATATATTCAAAGGAGATTAGAACAATAGTCTAAAGAGCTGAGTGTATTTCAATGTAACAGTGAAATTACTAGTTTAATTAAAATACAGGAAAGAGAAAGTGCTCATTGTAATTTAGATATATAATAAGCTCGATAGGTAAATATCCTAGAGCTAATTCAATATTAAGTAATGTGATTGATAATTTAAAATTTGAAAATCAAATTATAATTAAATTAAAAATCCGTTTCATAAGAAGGAACAACAACAAAATCAATTATCTGTACGATCGTTTCGGAAAACAATGCTTTTTATTGTGGTAGACATCAAGTTACGTACAATAATTACATATAGTTTTTTAATAAGCAAGGTCTCCTCGTCAGCAAATTTTGAAGGGGTTTTATTAAATTTAAAAGACACCATAAATAAACCTAGCATTAAAAGTAAGGCAGATGTATCTGAAAAAAAATTTAAATAAAAGGTCTGGATTTAAAATTTATAAGAAAATTAATATGGGTTAGAGATAGAAATATAAACCGTAGCGTCTTTAAATCAAAAGTACGCTAACCGAAATAATTTATTGCACGGGCGTCCCCCCCTTTTAAAATTCATCATTCAATAAGGTAAAAAGCTATAGCAAACATCTAAATGAGTATTTTAACCATAGTTCCTGATTTCAAAAAGCGAAAAATTAAAAGGTAAATTTCTCCATATATTTTTTATATATATACCTGTATACATATGTATATATATATATATGTGTGTGTCTATTTTTTCATATATATGCATATATATATTTGAAATGTGGTACTTAAAGCAAACATATAATTTAAATTTAAATCTATATTTCACTCTATTTCTTTTCTATCTCTAACCCATATTAATTTTCTTATAAATTTTAAATCCAAACCTTTTATTTCAATTTTTTTTCAGATACATCTGCCTTACTTTTAATGCTAGGTTTATTTATGGTGTCTTTTAAATTTAATAAAAACCCTTCAAAATTTGCTGACGAGGAGACCTTGCTTATTAAAAATCTATATGTAATTATTGTACGTAACTTGATGTCTACCACAATAAAAAGCATTGTTTTCCGAAACGATCGTACAGATAATTGATTTTGTTGTTGTTCCTTCTTATGAAACTGATTTTTAATTTAATTATAATTTGATTTTCAAATTTAAATTATCAATCACATTACTTAATATATATATATATATATATATATATATATATATATATGTAAATCTTGTCTTGGGGTAGTTGCTAGTCTCGCCGCACTGATGAGCTGTGATACAGCGAAACGGTACTCGAGGATAAGGATTATTGAGTGTACAATAATCAATGGGATAATATCGTAATAATCGTTAGTCATGGACATTTGGTAAATTGGATTAGTTAAGGGGACGATTCATCAATATTTTTTGACGTTGGACTTGAAGACTACCAAATTGTAATCAGCTGGAAAACAGGCAAACGGAAGAGAGTTCCACAGGCGTACAGCTCTAAGAGAGAGGCTTTGTTCATGGAATATACGTTTAGGTTTAGGTACAGATAAAGAGCGGGGAGATATGTCGTTTTTCCCAGATAATATCAACGACGAAGAAAAGATTCCGATCGAACTCACAAGTGAAAAAAGGAAAAAGAAAAAAGAAAAGCGTCCAATAACGAACTAATCGAAAAGACTTAGAAAGAAAAAACAAAAACAAAAAAACAAATGAAGTAAGTAACGCGTTCTCTCCAGTTTTATTTATTTATTTTATTTTATTTATTTGTTTTTATTTATTTTATTTTATTTATTTTATTTTATTTATTTTATTTTATTTATTTTATTTTATTTATTTTTATTTATTTTATTTTATTTATTTTTATTTATTTTATTTTATTTATTTATTTTATTTTATTTATTTTTATTTATTTTATTTTATTTATTTTTATTTATTTTATTTTATTTATATATTTTATTTT
>NC_136521.1:54467253-54472253 GCF_053919585.1 Euprymna scolopes | reverse complement strand
CTGATCTTGTGAAAATCCGTTGCCTCTGTCAAAAGTTTTAGGCAGACATGCAAATATACATACATAGATTTATATATTTGTAGCTCAAATTTTCGACCGAAACCGTTTAAAAAGCTTACCTTATCTCTGAATACTCTTTATGTAAAATTTCAAATGTTTAGAGCAGAAATTGTCTGAATAATTTGGTAGAGACCGCAGAAGTCAATTTTTTTTAAATTTTGACCCCTATTATGACCCTTTAACATTTATTGTTTTGGGTTCAAATCAAATTATTAAGTTAGATCCATGTCCAAGGAACCTATATCTAAAATTCTCAAAGGTCAACTCATTGAACTTTGACCCCTTAACAGCCAAATTTCTGGCCGAAAACGGATTACAAAGAGTTTCCCAAATCTCCATACACTGTATATCAAATTTCGAGTCTGTAGACTTAAAATTGACGGAGTTATTGTGTAGGGAAATGTACACAGACAGACAGACACACACAGACACACACACACACACACTTTCACTTTCATAGATATATAGATATCGTTTGGAGGAGCTGAACGGTCTTCATTACCAGTAATAAATTTCGTATGTCCCAGTAAGGACAGGAATATCGTAAGACTAGTGGACCTTTCGACGTCTCCTCCAAATATCTTAACTTGCCGGTATTTATGGTTTATAAACCAATCACAATGTTGCAGGAGGATCGACCCGGATGTACTTACATTCATTAGATCAAAATAAAATTAAAAAAAAATAGTTTTTTTTTTTTTACAGTGTAACTTGGATATAACAGACTGCGTTTCCGGTCTATCATCTCTCTTCTATCCGGGTTTCTTATATCCGGGCTACCCTGTGTTACCCTGTATATTTACACAGCCTCTAATTTGGGACCAGATAAAATCTCTCTTATATCTGTTTTTATTATTTTCGGATCTCTTATATCCGGGTTACGTCGTACCAACCCCCCCCCCCAAAAAAACAAAAAACAAAAAAAAAACCCACCATGAATAAATATTTGACGGTATTAAAAAATAGAAACATAACACTTTTACTACAATGACTGAATTCGGCATTAAAAAACTCAAACAGAAAAATTGAAAAAAAAAAGAAAGAAAATCGTTTTTATTTTGTCTTTTTTTCTTTCAACTTTTCTTTTTTTTTTCTCTTTGATGCTTTCTTTCTTTCTTTCTTTTTCGTTTACTTTTTCTTTACTCTTTTTTATTTCCTTTTTTCTTTCCTTCTATTTTATTATTACGTCTGTTAAATTCTCTTTTTCTTCTAATTAATTCCATGTTTTTATTTTTTTTAAATTTCTTTCTTTTTCTCTGACATTAATAATTATTTTTCCCAATTAAACTTCCTTCTCAATCACTTAAGTCTTAGCTCATTTTTTTCCGATATAATTACACACCCCATTTGGTTCACCGATTCCTTGCCTCCTTTTCTTTCCATCCCAACATTAAACTATTTTTTCTTTTTATTATAAACAATGTTTTGTCACACTTCTCCTAACCCTAATTTTTTCTTGTCCTTTCGTCTCCTATAATGATGCAAGGGAAGATAATCCAGTTTGACATGGGCATTATAAGGTGAAACTCATTAAATTCAATTCTGAAATTAACTTCAACGAACTTAATCCCCAAACGACTTGTTTCAAATTAAATCCGCTAAGCCACGGACATATAATTAAAAACACGTCGATTTCTCTACATCTATTTTTGGGATGCTAACAGACCTCCTTACAACTGACTTCAGATGTCGATCCGCCAATCATTTGATCTAACGTTTCACGTAACCCAAGCACAATAATAACTAAGTTTTCATCACTATTTACATAGAGTAGTTACTATGCGGTGTTTTTGGGAAAGAACACACACACACACACAAACATACACACACACACACACAAACATACACACACACACACACACCACAGACATACACACACACACGCATATAGTGAATAAATGGCAGAAAACTATATTTCAAAATTCATTATGTTGACCATCTTATAATTTATTCCTTAATTCAGTTGACATTTACAATTCTCGACAGTATCTGTTTCGTGGCGCAAAATCAATCACTTAATTATTATATCAATCAGTGAATTTATTATGTTTTAACTCATCAAAACAAATAGCAACAATCAATCCGTTCAAAGGAAAAAAAAGTGTGATTTGACATGATTAACATCCGAAAATTGGAGGAGAAGCTGCAAATACATTTAATATGGTTCCATTACGCCATTTTGAATTTTATCAAAGAAATATAAAATTCAAAATGGCGTAATGGAACCATTTTAAAGGTATTTGCAGCTTCTCTTCCAATTTTCGGAAGATAGATATGAAAAGTCTTTATTAAAGTTTGTGCCTATTCCCATTCTATGGAGGCCTAGCGCGGACGCAGACCCCACAATTTTATTATACCATCCTTATTTAAGTTAAAACATACTTATCAAAGTATTATGATGTACATCTATATCAAAAACACTTGTAAACGTTTTTTTACTTTTTTATTTCCATACTTTGTGGACCAGGCGCGAACGCAGACCCCACGATTTTAATGAACCACTGTTCTGCTAAATCAAACATACCCATTCCTGTGTCTCGATACATCTTCTATCATTATATGTAATCAGTTTTCTATAATAGTCAACCATATAGGAGCCTATTCGTGACCAGACACACAGATACACACACAGACATTCAGCTTTATATTATAGATATATACTTTGCTACAGGGAGGGGTTGCTTTTTTATTATTATTTTCGAAAGTCATCCACTCTTTTTCATTGACTAGCCTTAACTACAACTTTCCAACTTCCGGTTTGGCGATGGACGCAATGGCAAAGACACCACGTTTTTTTTCACGTTTTTTTCCTCCTTCGCGGTACGGGTTTGAGTCTGCCCGTCTACTAGCATTTTTTTTTCTTTGCTCAACACGCACCTACAACCCCCCCCAGACAAGGCAAGGAATCCGGGCTAGTATATATACAAATGACAAAAAGACTGTATTCCAAATTCCAAGATGTTATTTATCTTACCGTTTCCTTCCGTCAGAATTCCATATATAAATGCTCTATTTGGAATATTGAACTTTTTTTCATTTGGTTAGGATTGTCATATACATATAAATATTAATATTTTTGCTTGCGTTGTGTTTCATCTTGGTCTTTTTTTTTACATAGGCATCACCACTTATCAATGCCGATAGGCTACTCAAGGATAAGGGTTAAAGAGTGTAGAGAGTCAAAAAGACACTATAGTAATCGATAGTAATGGAAGTTCGGTAAATTTGTTAACTTAAGTGGAACGGCTTATCAGAAACTTGTTCACATTGGACTTGAAGACAACCATATTGTAGACAGCTGGAAAGCAGGAAAACGGAAGACAATTCCACAGGCGTGCAGTTTTAAGAAAGAAGCTTTGATCATGGAATCTATGTTTAGGTTTAGGTGGAGATAAAGAGTGGGGAAAATTATTGATAATGTTATCAGCTAGTCTAGTGTTTCTTGTGAAAGTTTGGCGAGGGGGGACCATAGATTGAAGCTCAGTCGAACACTTTCCATCAAAATAACGATAAAGCAGAGACAAACTCGCAACATTTCTTCTGTGAGATAGAGGTTGAAGCGAAGAGAAAAGGACAGTTTTTTAATCCATCTATCTATCTATCTATCTATCTATCTAATAAGTCAAAGAGCGAGAGAGAGAGAGAGAGAGAGCGAGAAGTAGATAGGCGAAGGAAATACGACGAAGAGAAAGTTGAAAGGGAGAAAGACAGAGAGAGGTCATGTGACCGACAACGTAATACAAATACAAAGAAAGATGAAAGAGAAGTGTTAATTTTTTATTTGAATGCAATTTAAATTCCAAGGAATTCTAACTGAATTCAAATATCGCAAACTTAGCATTTACATAAACTGACATTTTGCAAGAAAATCTACCATTAACAGAAGGGGATTAAACTATATACTAGTGAAAAGATACGCGTGCAAGCACACACACACGCGCACACACATACACACACAGGGACACACACACACACATACACACACACACACACACACACACATATATATATATATATATATATATATATATATAGATAGATAGATAGATAGATAGATAGATATTAAGTAGAACCCCGGGATATAGTTGTCCTGGGATACTTTTTTTTCAGGTTATCATGTGGCTTCAGGTTACGATGTAGAATATGGAATTTCGGCCCCTGGTTACGGTGTTTGCCCTGCGTTACAATGTTATTTATAATGTTATTTGATTATATACATGTGTATTATATACTGTATTGAATTTTGTTATTAATTTTTAATGACGTATCCCGGGGTGCTACTATATATATATATATATATATATATATATATACTTTCTTTTTTTTTTCTTGTTCCTGCTTTCGTAATCATCATGAATCCTTATAAATTTCACTAACTGTTAAAAAACTTTTACTGCAGATATGATTCATTTCATATTTGTAGTTTCTTATAATGCATTAACTTGTAAATTTTATTGTATATTTTGTAAACCATATGAACAGAATTGCAGTTTTTCGAAACCCGAGGAATAACGTATTTCGAGTATATTTGTACTCCTAGTTTGATAATTAAAACTTTCTTTACAATGTTCTTTTGAAAATTTGAATAATTTTTAATAATAAGATTATTCTTCATATATATATATATATATATATATATATATATATATAGTAATTTATAAAATATATATGGCGATTAAGCTACACTGAATATTCTGCGTTTCATCCAACTATAGGATTCGTCAGGCTTATGCGCATAAGCCTGCCGAATCCTATAGTTGGATGAAACGCAGAATATTCAGTGTAGCTTAATGGCCATATATATTTTATAAATTACTAACTAGCTCTACCTACGTATTGAGCACTTTTGAAGTAAATACTTAAAGTTTACGCATAAATCTATACTTTCCTATAGTAAATTTATGTGAATAAATGAAATAGTTATATATATATATATATAT
>NC_136521.1:54367253-54462253 GCF_053919585.1 Euprymna scolopes | reverse complement strand
CCGCTAGTTATATATATATATATATATATATATATATATATATATATATATATATATATATAAAGCTAGAGATAAAGAGAGAGGGGAGGAGTCAAAAATATAGGGGTGAAGAGTGGCCGATGTGTATAAAGAAAGGGCGATCCGTAATCTATTTCTCATTTGTGTATATCTTTTATACTTTTTCTCCACATTTCCGAAAATTCGGAGATTTATTTTTTTATTTCTTATTTCGGACTGTATTCGTCGCAAAACGGCATTTAGAAATTAAAAATAAAGAAAACAGTACAATGTCGTGTGTATACTGAAAAAAAAAAGTATAGTGTCTGTCAATAAATCCTGGGCAACGCCGAGTCTTTTTACTAATTTTTAATACAGGGTTGAAATGCCGAAAAAGATAAGCCAAACCAAATAGCCATATGTCGCAAGAAAATACTTTGGATTATTCCCTCACCCGTCCAGTCACTTCACCCTTTCTACAAACCACCTCCAACAAACAATATGGCTGATATACCTTAATACAAGTGGTATACTCTAACCGCTCGTGGCACCTAAGAGTCTTTTTTTGAAGATGACCACTCTATTTATGCCGGTATCACTTCAGCCGGAGGTCATTGTCTTACTAAAAAAAAATGAGAAATGCAATTTTAAGTTACTACCTCATTTCTTCTCTCTCTCTCTCTCTCTCTCTCTCTCTCTCTATCTATCTCTCTCTCTCTCTCTCTTTTATTTTGATAATTGTAGCCTCTTCCATATTAACCAAGATGGTCGTTGACTCCTGACTTTTATCGATGGACCATCTGGACAGGTCGGCATTTTAAGTGTCCATACAACCACGAGAGCACTCCATCTTTGCCCGGGGTTAAATTTAATAAATTAAGGCCATTTTTACGAGTAGCTTAGTTTTAGAGAATCTATAGGAACACATAGGAAGTGAAAAAGTGCATCAAGATTTTAGGAACACATAGGAACCGAAAAAGTGTATCAAAATCGTTTTCAACTTGAATCGCTATTATTCCTCATTATGATGATATCTGTTGACATATAAATATACGAAACCTAACAATAGAATAGAAAGTAAAAGTAGTCCAAACATATCAGAAAGAAGCCCGGCCATTGGCTGATGATTAGATAAACCCGTAACCAGCTGTAACAATGAATCTGATTGGTTATATATATATATATATATATATATATATATATATATATATATATGTATATATATATATATATATATATATAGAGAGAGAGAGAGAGAATATTAACTGCGTTTATAACTTTTATAAACATATTAACGACTACATGACGTTATTAAAAATCTCCCTCTCTTTAACAACGCAACCTCCCCTTCTTTTTTTGAATTTCCAACACCTTTTTCCGTTTCAGAAAAAGAACTGCTTCACATGTTGCACATGAAAACTTTTCAAATATTTGTACTGGTGTTTTTGTTTTTCTTATTCATTCACCCAGTTTTGAATGAATAAAATTGAATGAATAAAAAAAATGCATTTTTACTAAAATGCGACATGGGAATAATTTTTTCTTTTACCAATTTGGTACCCCCGAATGGAGAGAGGCATGCATATTGTTTTTAAAATATAATCATCCACTACCACTTGTTCAGTCGTGTACGGCTCATCAGAGCGGCTGAATTGAGCGAAAGAAGCCCAAACATATATATGTGTGTGTGTGTATAGATATTGATAAGTATAAATTGAGGCATGTGTGTGTGTGTATATATATATATATATATATATATATATATATATATATATATATATATATATATATAATAAAAATTACAATAAGTTTACCAAGGTAATCAAAATGGTAAACTTAAAATATATTATAAATATTAAAGAGTTAATATTTACAAGTAAAATAAACTCAGCCAGATGTAAAAGCTCAATAAAACCGAAAAGGAAATAGAGCTTATAATATGAACAACTGATTAATAAAGCATGTTAAAAGACATCTTGAAAAAGAGTTAAAAGCATATTTAATTTTAAAAAAGGAAGCACAAGATAAGTGCTTCCTTTTTTAAAATTAAATATGTTTTTAACTCTTTTTCAAGATGTCTTTTAACGTGTTTTATTAATCATTTGTTCATATATATATATATATATATATATATATATATATATATATATATATATATATATATATATATATGTATAAACACTAGGTAACATAAATTCTATATATTCTCAACTGACGATGCCCTGTGTACATAAAAGCGGAACATTTTGTGTAAATTAATTACAATATGTCTTTGTAATTTACTACCTAACTCTACTCACGTATAGAGAACTGTTCAAATAAATACCGAAAATCGGTATATAACATATATATCTTTATATACAGATCTACATACATTATTGATTTCGCGTATCATAATTCGTCAATGTGACTAGACTAGCAACTTCCTCAAGTCAGGATTGAAACTCGACCTACTCGGCAACAGCACTTCTCACCGTTAAGCTATTTGGCTGCTACTAAGGTGGGTATACGAAATTAGAAAGTTGAAACATTGTCCAAACGCCCAATCTCTATTTGTTTATACAATGAACATTGCTCTATATCCAAGATATATATATATATATATATATATATATATAAAAGTGAACGTGTGCGTGTCTGTGTACATTTCCCTACGCAATAACTCTGTCAATTTTCAGTCTAGAGACTCGAAATTTGATATACAGGGTACTGAGATTGGGGAAAATCGGTGTGATTGGTTTTGGCCAGAAATTTGGCTGTTAAGGCGTCAAAGTTCAACGATTTGACCTTTGAGGACTCTACCAAACTCCTCCGACAATTTTGGGTCTAAATACTTGAAATTTTAGATAAAGGTTCCTTGGACATGGATTTAACTTTATACCTTGATTTGAGTCCAAAAACAGTAAATGTTAAGGGGTCATAATAGGGGTCAAAGTAAAAAAATTGACCGTTTTTCTTTTTTTTTTTTGCTCAGCATACAACTCCAAACATCTGGGCAACGCCGGGCACCCATGCTAGTATATCTATAAAAGTGAAAGTGTCTGTCTGTCTGTGTGTCTCTGTACATTTCCCTACGCAATAACTCTGTTAATTTTCAGTCTAGAGACTTGAAATTTGATATACTGGGTACTGAGATTTGGGGACATCGATGTGACCGGATTTCGAAAGGAAATTTGTCGATTAAGGGGTCAAAGTTCAACGATTTGACCTTTGAGAACTCTACCAAACGCCTCCGACATTTTTTGGTCTAAACACTTGAAATTTTATATATAGTTTCCTTGGACATGGATCTAATTTAATAACTTTATTTGAGCCCAAATAAATAAATTTAAGGTGTCATAATAGGGGTCAAATTAAAAAAAAATGACCGTTTTATTGTTTGGTTTTTATTTTTTATTTTTTTGCTCGGCATACACCTCCAAATACCCGGGCAACGCCGGGCCGAAATGCTAGTATATATATATATATATATATATATATATATATATATATATATATATATATATATATATATATAGAGAGAGAGAGAGAGAGAGAGAGATATAATTTAAAGGAGATTAGAACAATAGTCTAAAGAGCTGAGTGTATTTTAATGTAACAGTGAAATTACTAGTTTAATTAAAATACAGGAAAGAGAAAGTGCACGTTGTAATTTAGATATATAATAAGCTCGATAGTTAAATGTCCTAGAGCTAATTCAATATTAAGTAAATGTGATTGATAATTTAAAATTTAAAAATCAAATTATAATTAAATTAAAAATCCGTTTCATAAGAAGGAACAACAACAAAATCAAATGATTTTGTTGTTGTTCCTTCTTATGAAACGGATTTTTAATTTAATTATAATTTGATTTTTAAATTTTAAATTATCAATCACATTACTTAATATATATATATATATATATATATATATATATATATATATATATATATATCATAATTTAGGAATTTAGAATTTGTTATTTGAAAAAGTTAAATTTCAAATATAGTAATTTAATTTTATGTAAGACAAAGAATACAGTATAGTAAATGTATATATATATATATATATATATATATATATATATATATATATATATATATATATATATATATATGGCTATCCTGGGTATAGCGTATTAGGGAGTGAAACAACAAACTGTCGCTACACTCTTGGTCCTTTGTGCAAACAAGTATATATATATATATATATATATATATATATATATATATATATATAGTTTTGGAAGTTTTTAACCTTTAAAACTATACAAAAAAAATATATTTTTTATCAATAGTCAGAAAACCATTTAGTCAGTAAGTCATTCAATCACCTGCAATCCCTGCATCAACTTGCTCTCTTGAATTCAATATTGTACCAGTAATAATTTATTTTTTAAGGGATCATCAGTGAAACACTGTTTCGGGTATTTATATATATACTTTTTTATGGGTCCCTATTTTCGTATATTTGTTTTTAATTACAGCGAAAATTGCTAAATCTGGACTATTTTGCAACCCGACAAGATTTTGAATTAATGAAGTTTATGGTTTATTAATTTAATGTATTTATTTTTTTTTTTGTGTTTTATTTGTTGCACAATCTCAAGAAGTTCAGTTGGATTTTAGCGTTCAATCTAAATTTATAATCTCCTATGGAAAGTTCCGTAACATTCAAATAACCAAAGAACCGAATCAGTACAAAATCTCGACTTTTGTTTATGTTTTTATTTTATTTTATTTTATTTATTTATTTTTTTTTTTTTTTAAATATTTTTTATTTTTTTTATTTTATTTTATTTTAGTTTAGTTTTTAATTTTATTTCATTTTATTTTGATTATTTTTTATTTTTTATTTTATTTTATTTATTTATTTATTATTATTATGTGAGGATTGTATGCATATGTTTTCATGTGTCTTATTGTCCAAAGAATGTGTATTACACGAGCAAAGATTAGAATGGGAACAGACAGTTAGAAGGACAATTGAGACGAGAGTGAAAGGAAGAGTTGGGAAAAGGGAGAAAGTAGCTTTGTGCGTTGGAGTTATACGCCCCTTTAATTGGATGCATCTGCACGCACCAGAGCCGCTCGTCTCTAACCCGTCAATCATTGAAAATTCCCACGAGCTGAGTTCCAAGAGAAATAACGTTTATAAATCCAGGAAAACGATACACAAACACAAAATGTAATGTGCGATAGAATTTACCGACATTTTCACCCTCCACACCCACCCCCACAAAATATTCTTCTTAATTAAAATGATAATAGAAATATTTTCTGTCCTTGGTCAAGTGATTTTACTCACTTCTTAATATTCATTCGGTCCAGAAAACATTTATTGTCGAGCATTACGCGAGAGAAAAAAAATGGCCGCGAATTGATACCTTAATATTTGTAGTTTTGAAAATAATTTAAAAAGAAAGAATTTTACAAAATGCTGTTAGAAACTCATCCAATATATGTCACGGCATCGTATATTGTGTGGGTTTCCAACCGTATTGTATGTAGGTATTTTTATTTCAAAGTCATTATAAAAACTTAGAACGTTTATGTGCAACTTCGCAACCATTTTCCTTGTTCTCGCCTAACGCTTGACACTATATGTTTTTCAAGCGAATAAACGTTTTAAATTGAGTAAAACCACTAAAAGTTTTTCCAGATAGGTAGAAGAGTAATTTATTCCTGTATTTGCTAACATTTATTTGTTATACGTTTGTTTTTGTCCACTTTTTCGTACCTCTGTGGATTGTAAAACAAACCAGAAAATTTATTTTCAATTTTTATGCATTTTGATTTATGCCAAGACCATTTGAAACAAGTTCCATTATATGGGGATATAATGACAAGGTATTTTATATTGCATTATAACAAGCCAAAGCAAGTTGAACAGTGTAACTGAGCGCGGACGCGCGTATGCAATTGCATAAGAAATGCGGAATGACGTCACTGTAAGCAAAAAGATCATAAAAACGAGAGAAAGCACGTTAGAAAAGCCGATCACTTTAGAGATGTGGATGACGTTCGAGAGGACAGAGGCTAGGGAGAACGGGCAAAATAACGGTTTAATCGGAAAAGTACACGGAAATACATGTGGTTGCAACACGAAAAAGCGAGTTGAAGTTATTTCCTTTTATTTGTTTACGTTACGACTGAGGCTACCACATGGATAAACGTTTCACAAGTAAAATGTAACGAGTGTTTAAATATTAGAATTACAGAATATCTAAAAAATGCTAAAATGTACAAACACTTCGAATTATTATAATTATAATCTTTAATTATGAACATTGAGTTCAAATGGAATAACATTGAATGCGGAAAACAAATGTAATTGGAGACTCATGTTTTCGAACTTTTTAGGTAGGGATTGATTTAGATTCATCGGACAACTGTTTCTTCTTGATTATAATTTTCACAACGTGTAGGTCGATACAATCTTCGATCTTCTTCAGGTGGATATTGTCGAACTTGCTACTATTTCTGTCGAATTTGGGAACTAATACGGAATTTCGAACGAAAAGCATTATTTAATCCACAGAAGTATATATATATATATATATATATATATATATATATATATATATATATATATATGCCTTGACAGAGTACAAAATAGACTTCGTGGCTTAGTGGGGGATGCCCTTTTCTCTACCCTGCAACCTCTCTCCCACAGAAGAAATGTTGCGAGCCTATCCTTGTTTTATCGTTATATCCATGGCAAGTGCTCGTCTGAATTCCAATCTCTGGTCCCCCCTCGCCAATCTTTCACAAAAAAAAACCCGTCTAGCTGAATCCACTGTGAAAAATTTCCCCCACTCTTTATCTGTGCCTAAATCAAAACGTGGATTCCATGAACAAAGTTTCTTTCTTAGAACTGCACGCCTGTGGAACTCTGTTCCGTCTGCCTGCTTCCCACCTGACTACAACTTGGATGTCTTCAAGTCCCACGTAAACAAATTCCTAATGAACCGCCCCCTTAAGTAAACAATTCATCAAATCTCCACACTAACGTAATGTACTTGCAATAACCCTTATCCCTGAGTGGCTTCCGGGCCTTGATCAGTGGTGATCACTGTGTAAATATATATATATATATATATATATATATATATATATATATATATATATATATATATATATATACTAGCAAAAGTACCCGTCGTTAACTGGGTTCAAAAATAGCCTACAGAAAATGGACTCTCATTTATGAAAGTATGATAGTATAATATAATCAAGAAAGGAAGGGTTGTAAAGAGATAGCTTCGAATTTGGAGGAATCAAAACCAAAGTAAAATATGATGAAAGTAAAAATGAAATAGATAAATCCCATAGTTTATTATACTATACCTGTTCACACTGAAATACTTATCACAATATTCTGTGGATCTATATTAAAAAACCTTATAAAACTTTGTGACATAATTCCATTCTATGGAGGTCAGGTGTGAACGAACACCCCATCATTTTATTATACCATATTTCTTCAAACTGAAACATAATTATCAAAGTATACTTACGCAGATAGATAAGAAAAGTCTTTATCGAAATTTGTGTCTATTTCCATTCCATGGAGGCCAAGCGCGAACGCAGACCCCACAATTTTATTATACCATCCATATTTATGTTAAAACATACCTATCAAAGTATTCTTATTATGTACATCTATATCAAAAACACTTGTAAACGTTTTTTTCTAAATTTTTAAATTTTTTATTTGCATACTTTGTGGACCAGGCGCGAACGCAGACCACACAATTTTAATGAACCATCGTTCTGCCAGATCAAACATACCCATTCCTGTGTCTCGATAGATCTTCTATCATTATATGTAATCAGTTTTTTAAAATAGTCAACCATATAGGAGCCTATTCGTGACCAGACACACACACACACACGCACACACACAGACATTCAGCTTTGTGTTATATATATATATATATATATATATATATATATATATATATATATATATATGTGTGTGTGTGTGTGTGTGTGTTTGTGCGTGTGCGTTTGTGTGTTAGTGTGCGTCTTCGTGTCTGTGTGTGTATGTGTACATATGCGTATATATATGCATATATATGTATATATATGTATATGTGTACATATATATGTATATAAGTAGATATATATATATATATATGTATATACATATGTATATATATGTATATGCATATATATATATATATATATATATATAATGTACAAACATTGTAATTTCGCATACCCATCTTAGCAGCAATATCGTAATGGTGACTGTCTCATAGGCGGTCGAGTTTTTATTCTGGGTTGAGTTAATTGCTTGTCTAGCCGTACCGATGAGCGATGATACAGCGAAACAGTACTGTTCCTAAGTAATTCGCTATTGTATTTAGAGTGTCCCCCGCACTGAGAAATGAACCTCTACTAAGTCATACGTGTAATTCTACAAGTATTTTATCCACTGCGCCACGGATCCATATGGTTAACTGAAGAATCATGTTTGCAAATTTTCAAATTACTGACCATTATTGACCAGAAAACGCTGATAGTAATTAAAGCGAGAGTAGATTACCTGATACACCCTTTACTTGTAAATATAGAAATACGACACTATTTTTTTTTATGAAGTGGTAGAAATTTGCAGGTTGGTATCTTGGGGCGCGTTTAACTCACGGGGATGAGATACAACCTCCGAATCAAGAT
This sequence comes from Euprymna scolopes, assembly GCF_053919585.1. NCBI lineage: Eukaryota > Metazoa > Mollusca > Cephalopoda > Sepiida > Sepiolidae > Euprymna > Euprymna scolopes. The sequence continues at coordinate 54,453,590 of NC_136521.1, read as the reverse complement.
GGAAACCAACGGGAAACTACCGTCTTTACTTGTCATCCCGAGATTACCATGGCTCTACAATTTGGAGAGCCGTGGTTGCGACGCTGTTAAATAAACAGCAGGGCCGCTGCTGCTGAATTTTAACGAAACACTTACGCTTGTTCAGGAAAAGGAAACTTTTTCCCGCGCGTTTTTCCGTGTAGTCATGTTTTTACCCGGCGGCCACGTGTCCGACATCCCCATTACGAGGCGGGAACCGTTTCCCCAGAAATAAATATGTTAATCGAATTCACGCTGTCTTACCCTACCATACCCATTCCCATCTTCATCCCGAATTTAAGGGTGGCGAGATATTGGCGAGTCTCGTCCCATAGGTGTAGCTGCGTGCAAAGGACAGGCGCAGCTACGAGAGGATAGTTGTATTTTGTTTTTATTTTAATTGTTAGTTGCTGTTAAATTCACCGGCGACAAAAAATCATTTGTGGCAATTTGTATGACATGCATGTATTTCTTTTTAAGTGAGCAGGCGCGGGGCATATCAGTGGAGTTAATAGAGCAAGAGATAAAATATTGTATATTATTTTATAATTTTAATATATATATATATATATATATATATATATATATATATATATATATATATATATATATATATCACCTTGAGTTGAGCATATTGAGAAGTGAAACACGAATTACCATGAGCATATAAGCGACGCTCTTTGTGTAAACAAATCGAGCGGAGGTATTTCGAACGATATCAAAACATCGTTAAACTCACTACTCGTTCAAGCAGCCGCCAATAGCGTAATGGTTAGGAGCCTTGACTGCCGTACAAACGGTCGGGTTTCAATCCTGGCTTGAGGTAGTTGCCTGTCTAGCCGCACTGATGAGCTGTGAAACAGCGAAACAGTACTGTATGTGGATGACTATATATATATATATATATATATATATATATATATATGTACATATATATTGTATATACATAAAATAATATATATACATATATATATATTATATATGCATATATAATATTTTAATATATATATATATATATTATATATGTATATATATTATTTAATATATATATATGAATATATATATATAAATAAGTACATATATCTATATGAATATATATATGAATATGTACATGAATAGACATGAATATATATATATATGAATATATATATGTGTGTGTATATATATATGTATATATATATATATTTATATATATGCATATATATATGTATATTGATATATATATATATGGATATATATATATATATATATATATATATATATATATATAGCTGAATTTCTGTGTGTGTATTTGTGTGTGTCCGGTCACGAATAGGCTCCTATATGGTTGACTATTTTTAAAAAAAAACTGATTACATATAATGATAGAAGATGTATCGAGACACAGGAATGGGTATGTTTGATCTGGCAGAACGAAGGTTCATTAAAATTGTGGGGTCTGAGTTCGCATCTGGTCCACAAAGTATGAAATTACAAATTTAAAAATTAAAAAAAATGTTTACAAGTGTTTTTGATACAGATTTACATAATAATACTTTGATAGGTATGTTTTAACTTAAATAGGGATGGTGTAATAAAACTATGGGGTCTGCGTTCGCGCCTGGGCTCCATAGAATAGAAATAGGCACAAACTTTAATAAAGACTTTTCATATATATCTGCGTAAGTATATTTTAATAATTACGTTTCAATTTGAAGAAATATGGTATAATAAAATTATTTGGTGTTCGTTCGCACCTGACCTCCATGGAATGGAAATATGTCACAAAGTTTAACAAGGTTTTATTAATATAGATCCACAGAATATTGTGATAAGTGTTTCAGTGTGAACAGGTATGGTATAATAAATTATGGGGTTTATCTATTTTATTTTTACTTTCATCATATTTTGCTTTGCTTTTGATACCTCCAAATTCGAAGCTATCTCTTTACAACCCTTATTTTTCATAACCTATCATATATATATATATATATATATATATATATATATATATATATATATATATATATACTATTGGACAGTTAAAAGCGCGTTTCTTCATTTTTCATGTATAATTTAAAAATTTTCTTTTATAAGTGTATATGTACTGTGTGCATGTGTGCATGTGCGTGGCTATATGTATATTTACTTAAAACTGACGTGGCACCTTCTCATTGGCTATAACTCTTCCTCCTTCCCTTTCTTTTCCACTTTTCCCCGTGTATGCTCATCACTTTCACTACACTGATGAAGGTCGAAAATATGTACTTGTATTCCTGCACGTCACAATAATACTATTTTGTATTCGTGCACGTCACAATATTATTTTGTATTCCTGCACGTCACAATAATACTATTTTGTATTCCTGCACGTCACAATATTATTTTGTATTCCTGCACACAGAAAATGAATACTTTTTGTATTTCTTGGTATACATTTTCATATATATATATATATATATATATATATATATATATTTATATATATATATATATATATATATATATATATATATATATATATGTATATGTGTGTGTGTGTGTGTATCTAATTAAGCTTCAATCATCAAATCATTGCTGAAAGAATTGGATTGATTACGAGTGAATATTGTATTGCTATAAATTAAGAAAGTTACGTGAATAATTATTTCGGTGATCTGACATGTTTTCCATATTTCTGATTGGTTATCGATGATGACGTAATGTGTCATAATCGATTTCCGATTGTCAACATTACATAAAATTCTTTGTCAGCTATTTTACTTTCGGGTGCTATGTTCGACATTCGATGACACATTGACATGCAGAAAATCCCTCTCTGCAAATTTTCTCTCTCTCTCTCTTTCTCTCTCTATCTCGTTCTTTCCATCATATCTCTTTCTAATCACACACACATACACACACAGAAAACAATATATATATATATATATATATATATATATATATATATATATATGGGTAGTTTTTTTGTTTATATCCGTTAGAAGCGCTGAGTGAAATTTGAAGAATAAAACATGTATAAATACATTTGAAGCCAAAACTGCAACGCGAAATTTTTTTTATAAAATAAACGGGTGTTTATTTTTAAAGTAATTTATTTTAAAAGAAATATATTTCGGAGTAAGACTCCTTTGTCAATCTTTTTTTCCTCTTCTTCCTCGACGTAATGTAGTGGAAGGTATTTCGATGAAGAGTCACCGTGATGTTGTTAACTGCGAGCTTTTTATGAAGCCGGATAGGTGACGCGTGGTCGTACATTTTGAAAATCTGGGTAGTTTTTTTGTTTATATCCGTTAGTAGCGCTGTGTGATATTTGAACAATAAAACATGTATAAATACATTTGAAGCCAAAACTGCAACGCGAAAAATTTTTTATAAAATATACGGGTGTTTATTTTTAAAGAAAGTATATTAATATAAAAATCTTCAAAAATATTAATATAAAAAATCTTCAAAAATATTAATTAAAAAAATCTGCAAATATATTAATATAAAAAATCTGCCAAAATATTAGCATAAAAAATCTGCAAATATATTAATATAAAAATTCTGCAAAAAATTTTAATATACAAAATCTGCAAAAATATTAATATAAAAAAATCTGCAAAAATATTAATATGAGAAATCTGAAAAATATTAATATAGAAATATTAATATTAAATAATATGGAAAAATATTAATATAAACAATGTTCAAAATATTAATATGAAAATCTGCAAAAATGTCAATGTAAAAATCTCTAAAAACATAAATATAAAAAAATCTTCAAAATATTAATATATAAAATCTGCAAAAATATTAATATAAAACATCTTCAAAAATATTAATATAAAAAAATTGCAAAAATATTAATATAAAAAAATCTGAAAATATTTATATAAAAAATCTTCAAGCATATTAATATAAAAATATCTTCAAAAATATTAAAATAAAATAATCTGGAAAATATTAATATGAATAATCTGCAAAAATATTAGAATAAAAAATCTTCAAAAATATCAATATAAAAAAATCTTCAAAAATGATTATAAAAAAAAAATCTGCAAAAATATCAATACAAAAAAATCCTCAAAAATATTGATATAAAAAATATTAATCAAAAAATCATCAAAAATATTAATACAAAAAATCTTCAAAAATATTAATATAAAAAATATTAATACAAAAAATCTTCAAAAATATTAATACAAAAAATCTTCAAAAATATTAATATAAAAAATATTAATCAAAAAATCTTTAAAAATATTACTACAAAAAATCTTCAAAAATATTAATATAAAAATATTAATAAAAAAAAATCTTTAAAAATATTACTACAAAAATCTGCAAAAATATTAATATAAAAAAATCTTCAAAAATAATTATAAAAAGAATCTGCAAAAAATTTAATAGAAAAAATCTTCAAAAATATAATTTTATAAAAAAATCTGCCAAAATATACAAAGGAATCATCACTTATCAAGGCCCAGAGGCCACTTGAGGATAAGGGTTAAATAGTGTACATTGGTCAAAAGGACAATATGATAGTAATCGTTAGAAACGTAAATGAGGTAAGTTGGATTACTTAAGGAAAACGTCTCATAAAGAACTTGTTTACATTGAACTTGAAGACGGCCATATTGTAGTCAGATGGAAAGCAGACAAATGGAAAAGAGTTCCATAAGTATGCAGTTCTAAGAAAGAAGATTTGTTCATGGAATCTAAGTTTAGGTTGTTTCATAGACATGGGGGAAATTATCGATCGTGTTTACGGCCAAGCGAGTGTTTCCTGTTAATTTTTGACAGGGGGGGGCATAGATTGAAGCTCAGACGAGCACTTGCCATGAAAATAACCATAAAACAGAGACAGGCTCGCAATGTTTCTTCTGTTAGAATGAGGTTGCAGGGAAAAGAAAAGGGCATCCCTACAAGGCTACGAAGCCAGCTTCTGCCCATATGTGACAGCAATACTCCATCCTTGGACGTACATGGCTCTTATATATGTAGAGAATTGGATCAGCAGATATCTACTGTATGGATAGAAGGATCCCATCTTTTTTCAAGCGACGTTGCCAAAAACCGCGCCTAACACCTGTAATGAAGGCAGAACAGTAAGTCTTTGCCAAAGAACATAAGCACTGGACGCCAGAACGGTGGGAAAAAGTTATGTTCTCTGATGAATCCACGCTGCAAAATTCGTAGTTAGGAAACGACATACAATTTCTACGATGAAGCACCACCATAGTCAGATGATTTTTTGGGTTCGATTTATGAAAATGGTGTTGCTGGGATCTACTTTTGTCATCTGGACAGCACCCCCCCACCTATATTACGTTGAATTGCTCGTACATCAGCTGAAAATTGATATGGAAGTGCATAACTCTACTATCTTCATACAAGACGGCGCCCCGTTTCACCGATCGACAGTTGCCACAAGTTTTCTGGCTAAGAACAGAATCAAGGATATGGATTGGTCGGGCGACAGCCGGACTTTTACCCTGTCGAGGATCTGGTAATTGAATTAAAGGATAAATTTGCTGAGAAACAGTAAATACGTGCTAAGGACCTTGCACAAGTGATTAAAGAAGTGTGGGTTAAAGAAGTCTCACAGAAATACCGTAGGAATCTTGTGCACAGTATGCCTGCAAGAAGTGATAAAAATGGCGGCTAAAAAAAGACAACAAATTATAAAATTTTATGTGAAAAAAAAACTTACCAGGGATAAATCATTATATATGAAGTTTTTTTTTTTAAATAAAACGTTATCTTAAACTTTTGGTAACCACTATATATATATATATATATATATATATATATATATATATATATATATATATATATATTGTGCACAGAAAGTTGTTAGTTGAGACAGATCATTGGTACCGTCGGTTTCAAGCCCGATAATAAGGCCCGTTTAAGGTATCCTTATCAAGCTCTCTTCAGCCAATATTCGTCTCTGAAAAGCAGACAAATGGAAAAGAGTTCCATAAGTATGCAGTTCTAAGAAAGAAGATTTGTTCATGGAATCTAAGTTTAGGTTGTTGCATAGACATTGAGGAAATTATCGATAGTGTTTACGTCCAAGCGAGTGTTTCCTGTTAATTTTTGACAGGGGGGTGGCATAGACGAATATTGGCTGAAGAGAGCTTGATAAGGATACCTTAAACGGGCCTTATTATCTGGCTTGAAACCGACGGTACCAATGATCTGTCTCAACTAACAACTTTCTGTACACAAAATATAAGTACGCTCTTAAAATTTGGATTTTCCTTTTAATTGAGCACTGGAATTCTTTTTCAAAAAAAAACTAATCATATATATATATATATATATATATATATATATATATATATATATATTTAAAGTGATGGTTGTGTAGTTCCAACGAGAGAAAACAATGTATATTTAAAAGAGTGTAGCCATCAACAATTGTGGGTTTTTTTTAAAGGTTTTCATCATATTTTTATTTTAAAATATTTTTATAACGCGTTTCGAGCTTAGAGTGTGCTCTCTTCAGATATTTTCGTAAAAAGTTTTTCTTTAAAATGGGAGTTTGTGGATATGCCTCCGCTGATATTAAATATGTTTTTCATAGTGGTGCGATGCGTGTGTTCAGTGTTTAGACGTTCTGTCTCCAACTTTAAGTGTTCACTGTGACCGGTCAAAGTTAGTTTCAAAGAGTGTTTTTTAGTCCATATGGTGAAGGTTTTTATGGCTTCTTTAGGGTTCTTTTTTAAAGACTTTCTTTCCCCATGTATAGCATACACTCACACACAATCCCATACGCATACATATATATTCATGTACATGTACACATGCACACGCACACAGGCACACACACATACACACGCGTACATACATAGAAATATATGTAGGAGCATACATATATACACATATACATACCCACCTACACTCACACACGCACTCGCATACATCCACCGCTAACAATTATTTTTATTTTTTTATTTTTTATTTTATATATATATATATATATATATATATATATATATATACACTTTTTTTTCCCCTACCAAAACACGCATGTATATATGCGCTTAATCATTCAGACATATGTACACGCACCCACACACACACACAAGTAAGATGGAGAATAATAGGTAGAAGATATATATACACACACATACACGCACATACACACATATATGTACACACATATATGTATGTGCACATACACTCACAAACATCCACATACTATGTAGGCACATACACATACACACACACATGCACACACACAGACATATGCAGGGGCTCACACATACGCGTATATCCATATTCACACGAACACATTTACCCACTCATACATGTGCATACATATGTATATATACATACATACACACATACATACGGATGTGTATACACTCATCCACCCATATATATATATATATATATATATATATATATATATATGGGCACATGCATTCACAATCCCACACACACATACATATTCATACATCCCACCTTATGTATATATTGGTTGGAGTTTCCTTTCCAATCCATGCACATATGCATACATGGATTCGGTCACCCAAACATAAGTGCACGTATATATACAAACAAGATGTAGCATAGATAACAGATGATATATAATTATACACACACGCATACACAATCATATGTGTACACCCACGCACATACACATATACACACGCACACACGCGCGCACACACACATACATACGTTTAATTTCTAGTTGTTTGTTTAGTTAAGAGAAATGGTACTGTACTGGGTATGGGCGCGCGCACCCGCGAAAGTGTGCGTGTGCCTTATTGTGCTTTTTTGTTGTTTCGTGTGTGAGGGTGCACACCTACCCAAGCATGCATGCGTGTAAGTGTATTTTGTGTTTTGCCTATTTATGTGTATAATTATGGAGAGACGTTTAAGGCGGGGTTAAACTTTGTTATGAAATTTTTTTCTTGAGTTAGCAAGTAGAAGTAGTTGTCAGTTTGGAAGATGGGCATTATCTCGAATCTGCCTCCACTGCATGCGTGTATATGTTGTGATACATGTAGATGTCTATTTTCCGCGATTTTGATGTTGGATCGGTGTAGGGCTACTCTGTTACTAAGGTTTTTTGTAGCGCCTATGTAGGATTTATCGCATGCTGGACATTTTATTACATAGATTACGTTTTTTGAGGTGCAATCTAGGTTTTTTTTAATTTTGAATGTTTGTATGGGGTTCGCAAATGTGTATGTGTTTCCCTCTAATATTATGTTGCAGACTCCACATCGTTGTTTGTTGCATTTTGTGACTCCTTTTGTTGCGTCTTGATTGAGTTTGGATGAGGTAAGAATGCGTTTTAGGTTTTTGGGTTGGCGTTTGCTTTTTATTATTTTTATTGTTTTAAGGAAATTGTTTAGTTTGCTGTTTTGGTTAAGTAGGACGAGGTTTTTCGTTATCTCTGTGAAAAGTTCAGGGTTGTTTGTGTTGTGTGTGGAGACGTATGTTAGGATTTATTCTTTGTTTCGTTCTTTAGGGGTTCTCAAATCTTCTACTGGTATATTTGTCGCAAGTTGGATCCCTTTGTCTATAAGTTGTGATGGGTATTTTCTTTTTCTTAAATTTATTCGTAGTTTCTTGAGTCGGATTTTTCGAAGGTTGTTGTCCGTGATTATGGTGCAGATTCTACGTGCTAGGGTGTAGGGAATTGATTTTATGCAACTTTTAGGGTGGTGACTTTTAAAGTGTAGGTATTGTTGGGTGTCTGTAGGTTTGCGGTAAATGTCTGTGATAATGTTATTGTCTTTAATCTTTATCAGTATGTCTAGGAAAGGTAATTCTGTAGAGCTTTGTTCTATGGTGAATTTAATTTTTGGGTGTAGGTTCTGGAGTATGGTGTGTAAGTCTGTGATGTCCCCCCATGTGGGTTTCCATAGGATGAAGCAGTCATCTAAGTACCTTTTCCATGATTCTACAAACAGTGTAATAAAATGTCCAGCATGCGATAAATCCTACATAGGCGCTACAAAAAACCTTAGTAACAGAGTAGCCCTACACCGATCCAACATCAAAATCGCGGAAAATAGACACCTACATGTATCACAACATATACACGCATGCAGTGGAGGCAGATTCGAGATAATGCCCATCTTCCAAACTGACAACTACTTCTACTTGCTAACTCAAGAAAAAAATTTCATAACAAAGTTTAACCCCGCCTTAAACGTCTCTCCATAATTATACACATAAATAGGCAAAACACAAAATACACTTACACGCATGCATGCTTGGGTAGGTGTGCACCCTCACACACGAAACAACAAAAAAGCACAATAAGGCACACGCACACTTTCGCGGGTGCGCGCGCCCATACCCAGTACAGTACCATTTCTCTTAACTAAACAAACAACTAGAAATTAAACGTATGTATGTGTGTGTGCGCGCGTGTGTGCGTGTGTATATGTGTATGTGCGTGGGTGTACACATATGATTGTGTATGCGTGTGTGTATAATTATATATCATCTGTTATCTATGCTACATCTTGTTTGTATATATACGTGCACTTATGTTTGGGTGACCGAATCCATGTATGCATATGTGCATGGATTGGAAAGGAAACTCCAACCAATATATACATAAGGTGGGATGTATGAATATGTATGTGTGTGTGGGATTGTGAATGCATGTGCCCATATATATATATATATGGGTGGATGAGTGTATACACATCGGTATGTATGTGTTTATGTATGTATATATACATATGTATGCACATAATATGAGTGGGTAAATGTGTTCGTGTGAATATGGATATACGCGTATGTGTGAGCCCCTGCATATGTCTGTGTGTGTGCATGTGTGTGTGTATGTGTATGTGCCTACATAGTATGTGGATGTTTGTGAGTGTATGTGCACATACATATATGTGTGTACATATATGTGTGTATGTGCGTGTATGTGTGTGTATATATATCTTCTACCTATTATTCTCCATCTTACTTGTGTGTGTGTGTGGGTGCGTGTACATATGTCTGAATGATTAAGCGCATATATACATGCGTGTTTTGGTAGGGAAAAAAAAGTGTATATATATATATATATATATATAAAATAAAAAATAAAAAAATAAAAATAATTGTTAGCGGTGGATGTATGCGAGTGCGTGTGTGAGTGTGTAGGTGGGTATGTATATGTGTATATATGTATGCTCCTACATATATTTCTATGTATGTACGCGTGTGTATGTGTGTGTGCCTGTGTCCGTGTGCATGTGTACATGTACATGAATATATATGTATGCGTATGGGATTGTGTGTGAGTGTATGCTATACATGGGGAAAGAAAGTCTTTAAAAAAGAACCCTAAAGAAGCCATAAAAACCTTCACCATATGGACTAAAAAACACTCTTTGAAACTAACTTTGACCGGTCACAGTGAAACACTTAAAGTTGGAGACAAAACGTCTAAACACTGAACACACGCATCGCACCACTATGAAAAACATATTTAATATCAGCGGAGGCATATCCACAAACTCCCATTTTAAAGAAAAACTTTTTACGAAAATATCTGAAGAGAGCACACTCTAAGCTCGAAACGCGTTATAAAAATATTTTAAAATAAAAATATGATGAAAACCTTTAAAAAAACCCACAATTGTTGATGGCTACACTCTTTTAAATATATATATATATATATATATATATATATATATATATATATATATATATATATATATATATATATTCGGTTTTCGGCCAGAAATTTTGTTGTTAAGGGGTCAAAGTTCAACGATTTGACCTTTGAGAACTCAACAAAACTTCTTTTTTCTTCGTTTTGGGTCCTAACACTGGAATTTTAGATATAGGTTCCTTGGACACGGATCTAACTTAGTAACTCAATTTGAGCCCAAAACAATAAATATTAAAGGAGTCATAATAGGGGTCAAAGTTAAAAAAAAACTTAACCCTTTTTTTTTTCTTAGCATACACCTCCAAACACCCGGTCGACGCCGGGCACCCATGCTAGTATATATATAAAAGTGAACGTGTCTGTGTTTCTGTGTGTGTCTGAGTACATTTCCCTACGCAATAATTCTGTCAATTTTTAGTCTACAGACTCAAATTTGATATAAAGGGTACTGAGGTTTGGGAAAATCGATGTGATCGATGTGATATGTCAGTCCCTTTAAAACTCGGTTCTTGTTGTTGAGCACTCAAAGTTGAAATTAAAGTGAGTCAATCCAGCACGCATGCGCAGATCATTATGTTATAATCATAAGATCACTCTAGCCGTCTAGAAATGTTGAATTAAATAAAATGTTAATTTCGTCTGTATATCTCGTCGTTTACGTTGGCCTTGTGCTTTGTTCCTTCTAACGTGGCCTGTCTTCGTTTTTTTTTTCATCTGAGAAAAAAAAAGAGCTGCTAAGGGGAACAATTGAGAAATTGATACGTGAGGGTGATTCGATTTTATCTGTTTCTCAACTGTTTCACTGATGCACATGCTTTGATCGTTTCCATGAAAGGTTACTTAAGTAAGTTTGAAAACACCTTTTAAAAATCCTGTAAAGCTAGCCTAATTGAGAAGTAAACTGTTTAGAAAAAAAACATAATACTCGTATACACATGTCTCAGTTTCGGTATGAACTATTGGGGGGTGGCTTTGCTCGGTCATAAAATGCACTTAAAACGCGCTAAAATATAATATTTTAATTTGTCCCGATTTCGTAGATATTATTACAGAGTCGTGATTTCAAAAGTAAAAAAAAAGCATTTAGGTACCATCAGCTGAAATGTAAACCAAAGCTGTAACTTTCAAAGCTGGTGACGTTACCACTATACAAATATGACACGCATATAAACTGATTAAATATTAAAAATTAAAAATAAACTAAGATAAATGTACAAAATATTGAACGATTTTTTTTCAATTTTGTCTAAATTTTTAACCCTTAAAAACTATTTTAAATGGTTAAAGACTCATAAAAGAACGGCCCGTAAAAAAAATCCCATCATTAGAGACCCCTAGCTACGTACAGCGACTTTTAGTTTCAGGTTAGATACAGTTAGAAAAGATGGAGACAGGCAGACACATAAAGTCTTCTATATATTAGATTAAAATATAATATTGATGCGTATTTTAGGACCGAGCAACGCCAGGCGGCCTGCTTATATCTATATAAAAGCGCTAGAGAACTATTTTTAATTACTATACAGACATTTTCTTGTAGTCTACTCTGGTACCTCACCTTTAATATTTACGTTTCGTGACTTTTGTTCGTTTTCTGTAACGTGTCTAAAAAATGTAAAAATGTACTCACACTTCAAATGACGATAAAACGTGTATTTATGGACATGATAAAATAGGTATGAATACAAAAGACACGCATAATTTGAAGAATCAAGTTCTCAATAGTTCAGATGCATGACCAGGATTGTCCAGACACTGCTGATAGCTCTTGAAACGTGAATACAGTCTTAGAGATGGCCTGTTGGATTGATTTGCTTCCCCACTGAGCAAATTAGGCACAAGGCCGTTTTTTAATGTGGAGATAGGGGAGGGGGAGGGAAAGGGGGGACCAGCTCCCGAGAGGTGGGAAATGGGAGTTGGATAGTAACTGTTGGTATGAAGGGTTGCCCCTACAGTGACCAAGGTCAGATATATGGGGTTACCCCCACATATGGTCGTTGCTAGTCATAGCTTGCAGCATCTGTCGGAACAGATACTACACTTTGATCTTGTCCCCCCGTGCCGCCGAAGCGGGGGGGGGTATATTTATTTGCTTCCCCACTGAGCAAATTAGGCACAAGGCCGTTTTTTAATGTGGAGAGAGAGGGAGGGGGGAAAGGGGGGGGACCAGCTCCCGAGAGGTGGGAAATGGGAGCTGGATAGTAACTGTTGGCATGACGGACCGCCCCCACACCGACCAAGGCCAGATATGTGGGGCCACCCCCACACATGGTCCTTGCCAGTCATAGCTTGCAGCATCTGTCGGAACAGACACTACACCGTGATCTTGCCCCCCCCCGTGCCGCCGAAGGGGGGGGGGGGACTGGCTTTTGAGTTCATTTAACTGGCTAGTTTATGAAGTGGCGTACGTAAGTCCGTAGGTAAGTAGCTAGCTAATTTCATCTATAGGAAATGACATTTAAGTCTTTCTATACAAACAGTAATTAGGTGTCTGTTGCCGAAACACGATAAGCAGGCGAGCCTTGCAACAGAAACGCTTGTAGGAGGAGGAGGAGGAAGAGGAGGAGGGGGAGGCGGGTAAGTAACACCTACATCGATAATCACCGCTTTTTTGGGCGGTTAAGCTGATCGCCTCGGATTCCAAAACGCCCGCCTGCTGCTCAAAATGTTGCAAAAATAACGAAAAACAAAAAAGAAAAGAAAAAAAAAAAAGGAAGACGAGGGTAACGGAAGCTGTGTCTGCACTATTAACCTTCGTTCAAAAAAAAAAAAAAATAATAAAAAGAATGATGAAAGAAAACGCGATCGTGTTTTAACAACAGTTTGTGTTTCGCTAAAGTAGAGAGCTACAGCCACGTGGTGGGTGAATCAATCGCTTAATGTGTGTGTGGGGGGTGTACATTTCCCTATCAAACTACTCTGTCAATTTTCAGTCTACAGACTCGAGATTTTACATAAGGGGTATTCAGATTTGGGAAAATCTTTTTAATCGGTTATCGGCCAGAAAATCGGTTATCAGGCAGAAAATTCGCCGTCAAGTTCAACGATTTTACCTTTAAAAACTCTACGAAACTCCTTCGCCAATTTTGGGTCTAAACACTTGAAACTTTAGATATAGACTACTTGGACATGGATCAACTTTTTAATTTGATTTGAGCCTAAAACAATAAATGTTAAGGGATCAGAATTGGGGATCAAAGTTTTAAAAAATTAACTTCTGCGCTCTCTACCTGTTTACGCAGTCAATTTATGGTCTAAACATTTGAAATTTTACATAAAGTGTATTCAGACATAGGGCAAGCTTTTTAATCGGTTTTTAGCCGAATATTTGGCTGCCAAGGGGTCTAAGTTCAAATGATTTTACCTTTTCGGCCTCTAGCTAACTGTTCAGTTAATTTTAGATCTAAACATTTGAAGTTTTACATAAAATGTATTCAGACATACAACAAGCTTTTTAATCAGTTTTGGCGCAAAAATTTGGCTGTCAGGAGGTTAAAGTGTAAAGAGTTGACCTTTTAAGACTCTATCAGACTCCTCGGCCAATTTTGGGTCTAAACACATGAAATTTTAGATGTAGGTTACCTGGACAAGAGTCAAACATTTTAATATATATATATATATATATATATATATATATATATATATATATATATATATATATATATACATATGCACATAAAGTTATGAGTAAAGCCGGGCTGAACTGCTATAATATATATATATATATATATATATATATATATATATATATATATATATATATATAGAGATGACAAATAAATTGTTATAAACTTTTATTTACAGAATGTAAATCCAATTGTTTATATATATATATATATATATATATATATATATATATATATATATATATATATATATATATATACATATATATAAACATATATAGTCATCCACACACAGTACTGTTTCGCTGTTTCAAAGCTCATCAGTGCGACTAGACAAGCAACTACCCCAAGCCAAGATCAAAACCGACCGCCCAAACGACAGTCGGAGCTTCTAACTGTTGCACTATTCGGATGTTGCTCCGCGGGCAGTGAATTAACAATGTTTTTACATTGTCCAAATACCTAAGCTCAATTTGTTTACACAAAGAACATCGCTTAATACGCTAATGGTAATTTGAATATCACTTGCCAATATGCTATGTTTTCTTATACTCTCACACCGTCAATATCTGCAAAAGAGAGATTACATTTTCAGGTCATGAATAAATAAGGTCAGTCATTATAGCACTGCAATTTGTAGATCCTATGACCCATTCAGGCGGAGTATAAATATGAGCTATTACTTCTGGAATGAACTTCGTACTCTTTCTCTTTCTCTCTCTCTCTCTCGCTCACACACATACACACACTCACACACACAAACGCACACAAACACCCTACTTCTCTTTTTCCCTTTCTCTCTTCCTCTATCTCTACTTTTATTTCTCTCATTCTCTCTTTCACTTTATTTTCTTTCTTTCTCTTCTCTTCCTCCATTTCTTCTTCTTCTTCTTCTTCTTCTTCTTCTTCTTCTTCTTCTTCTTCTCTCTATCTCTCTCTCTATCTATCTATCTCTATTTTTATTTCTTTGTGTGTTAATTACTTTACCTGTGCAGATTTTCCCTGCTTTCATAACGGGACATAAAAGATTTCTTCGCAGACGCCTTAGAACCTCTGAAATATTGTTTTAGAGCAGTGGCTTTGTTGCTATCCGTCTTAGGTATGGTTCTATTTAAATCTTAGGGGGGTTACTTTATTCCTAATCGCCTGAGACACTCCTACCAGGGAGTGCTGATAGGAATGCTCAGATATATTTTGTAGCTAATATGCTTTTATCTTAGTTCTCTAGCTTTTCAAAATCATACCTGCCTTCATGTCTAACCTTCCTCGTAGAGGAGGTAAAGCTGGGGAGTAGAAAGCAAACCATGACTTTGCTTTCGCTGTCTTCGTAACGTTTGCTGTCTTTATTGTATCTTTTAAGTCCCACTTTCCACCATTGTAACCTTAATATTCACCTTGAAATGATATTTTTTGCTACTTAGATCAAGTGGCTTCATGTATTGTCTCGAATAATTTCAATTTAAAAAAAAAATTATATATTAATATGATAGCGCGTGTGTTATTTTCTGTCTCATACTTATATCCGAGTCGTTTAATTGTTATGTACTTCCATTTCTTGTATTAGATAATTTTACCAAGAATTTTTCATAATTTTGGTTTTGGTTTCGATTTCGATTATAGCTGATGGCACTCAGGTCATCTATTTTTTATAAATAATTTTACCAGGAATTCCTCATAAGTTTTGGTTTCGGTTTCGATTATAGCTAATGACACTCCAATAATCTATTTTTTTAAAAAATAATGTTATCAAGAATTCTTTATAAATCTTGGTTTCGGTTTTGATTTTAGCTGATGTCACCTTAGTAATCTATTTTTAAAAAAAAAATCAATAATTCTTCATAAGTTTTGGTTTCAATTTCCATATAACTGAAGCAACTAAATATATATATGTACATATATATGTATATATATATATATATATATATATATATATATATATATATATATATATATATATATGTATATACATATATAAAGTATTTCTTCGAAACTCCGCGGATTAAGGAATATCCACTTATCAAGTGTTTCCTTTTCAGATTAAATATGTTTTTAACTCTTTTTCAAAGTGTTTTTAACATGTTTTATTAACTGTTTGCTCCCATTATAAGCTCTATCTCCTATTTGGTTTTATCGAGCTTTTACATCTGGTTGAGATTACTTTATAAATATTAATTCTTTAATATTTATAATATACTTTAGTTTTACCATCTTGGATCATTTTGGTAAATTTAATTGTAATTTTTATTTTATTATATATATATATATATATATATATATATATATATATATATATATATATATATATATATATATAAGTTAGGTTTCAGTTCAAGCTGATGAACCCAAGTCATATAGATATATTTTTTTTTATTTTTGAAGTCGCAACTTTATAATCTATAAAAATTGATAGAACTTTAACTCTATAATAATATATACGAAATCTGTAAGAATTACAATATCAAATTTAAACGTATTTTACGACTCTGCTAGCGTGGATAAATACTTTTTCAGTTACAACCTGGCCTTTTGGCCAAGATCAAAGTGTAGTATCTGTTCCGGCAGATACTGCAAGCAAAGACCATATGTGGGGGCGACCCCACATATAAGACCTTGGTCAATGTAGGGGCAACCCTTCATACCAATTGTCACTATCCAGCTCCCTTACTCCCCGGAGAGTTGGTCCCCATTTCCCCTTCACTCCTCACATTAAAAATCGGCCTTGTGCCTAATTTTCTCGGTGGGGGAGCAAATAAGCACCATCTGTTCTTCAGATGCGGCACTTCCGTTTCTCGTTCTCTTTCAGTGGAGGAGAAGTCCTTCACGACTGAAACGATTTTTATTTTTGTACCTTTTCTCCACGTTAAAACATGGCCCTGCTGTCTAACTCTGTCCCGTGGGGAGGCATTGTAAATAGGTACAACAAAATCGCTACACTCATATCAGAGCGTGTCCACTTACCCTGAATATAAACAGAATGCTAACATCAATATATTACATATGAATCAGTTCCCTGTGGAATTTCTCCAGTTTCCGCTTGCAAAATACTCAGTGTCACGAGCTGTATAAGCTATAGAGTGTTCACAACGTTTCAGCCGATGAAACCTCCGACCTTGTATCGTGTTGAACTCGAGAACCTGTCTGTCGCTCTCAAGGATCTGTACGAAATTTCGAACGGAACTATTTATTTAATCCATAGGATTAGCATCATGACCGATTAACAATTTTACGTAACTTGCAGTTGTATTCCGAGAACTGCTCCCACTGAGCATTGAACCTGCCGCCTCTAGAAGAGTGTCACTTGCAACTAAATTTTTGCAAATACTTTGTCAACAACTGAAATTTGCCACGTGGCATAACGTATATAAAAAGCTGTAAAGTGAAACACTCGTCGTTAGCATTTCGTACTAAGTCGACGACGAATGTGTATATTATCACCAATGAGCTGTCGGCGCCCATTTTATTATTGTTTGTACAGTGGCGGTGTTTTGCATTATCCCCGCTGCGCGCAGCGAGCGAAAAAAACAGTATGCGAAACTCAAATATGTTTTCCTTGTTAAATCTTCCCTGGCGCAGCTGTTCTTTCATCTTCGGCATCTTAAAAAGGCTCGGCTAAATTGTCCATGAACCCCTTCAACCTTTTCTTCTCCTGGTTTAAGTATTGTGTCTGCCTTTCTCTTTCATGTTATACCAAATCTACTCCGATAAATTTGGCTCGGTTTTCTTCTCAACAAGGAAACCGTCACCCGGCTATGTTTTCTATTTTCCTATTATACAGCTTTTACCGTTAGGTTCGTACTTGTCTATTTGTACGTAAACTTGAAAATAAGTATTAGTGAAGGTGTTCTTCAAGGGTCCATTTTTAGACCTATGCTATTTCTGATAATCATAAACGACCTCCCTGATCAACAAAAGCGTCCGAGATGGGTGTATTGATTTAAGACACAAAGCGTAACGTTATAGTTAAATCAAGAACCGCCAGGCCGGCCGGTTCTCTATACACGGCACCAGACATAGTTGCTTCTGAATACACGGTACCGGATACAGCTAGCTTTCAATGAACGACACCAGAAACAACTGGCTCTCAATACACAGCACCAGACACAGCTGACTCTAAATTCACGGCACTAGGAACAACTGTCCTTCAGTACACTGTATCAAACACAGCTGGCTCTCAATACACTGTACCATTAGACACAGCTGGTTTTCAACACATGGCACCAGACTCAACTAGCTCTCAATACACGGCACCAGATATAATTCCCTCTCAATCTTCACGCGTATTGATCTACTTCTTCTCTTTTCTTTCTCTCTCCTTCTTTTCGACTCTTACGTATATATGTGCATTCCATTCCGTAACGTAACACCCACGTCACTGTTTAAAATGCTGACTGGGCACGGGAGTCGTCATTTAATAGCGGAGTCAGACTACTTTACATGAGCTAAATGACGGACACGAACGAAAAACGAATGTACCGATATTCATGGCAACGAGAGATACCATAAAAAAACAGCCGTCAGTCTTTTGTAAGAACTGAGCCGATATTGAACGGTAACATCCAGTGTTACTAAGATTAAATTACTTTCCTGTAATTACAAGAGAAATACTTTTGTATTCACTTATTGCCATAGCAAATAATATCCTTTCTGTGACTTATCGTTCAAACTCCTCGGCTTAACATTCACGAGCAACATGAGTTGGAACAAATACATTGTTAGATATTGACAAGGCTGATACAAAAAAAAGGTTTGCTCTTTGTACCGTACTAGAAAATTCTTCACGCATCAGAGCATACTATACTTCAATAAAGCTACAAGTTGGCAATGCTTGGTGTATTGTTCCCACATCTGGGCTGGTGCATTTATCGTTAGTCCTCCCTCCTCATAGACAGAGTTGAAAAAAAAAAGAATATCAACTCTAATCAGACCCGATCCATCGGCCAAGCTGTAACAACAATCTCATCGCCGCAATGTCGTATTCCCGTGCGTGTTTTAAAAATAGTTTAATAGAATGTGTTCCGTGTAGCTAACAGCACCTGTTCCCCTGCTAGGTTGTTAAATCTAGAACCGCCAGGCCGGCAAGTTCTCTATTCACGGCACCAGACATAGTTGCTTCTGAATACACGGCACCAGATACAGCGGGCTCTCAATGAACGGTTCCAGAAACAACTGGCTCTCAATACCCGGTCATCTGACGCAGCTAGCTCTCATTAGACAGTACGAAACAAAGCTTGCTCTCAATACACGGCACCAGACACAGTTGGCTCTAAATACGCGGAACTAGACATAACTGTTTCTAAAAACACGGCACCAGACACAGCTGCCTCTCAATACACTGCACCAGACACAGCTGACCTTCAATACATGATAGCAAACACAGCTGACCTTCAATGCATAATAGCAAACACAGCTGGCTCTCAACACACGGCACCAGACACAGCTGATTCTCAATACACGGGACAAGACACCCGAGAAACAGCAAAGTCCCACCCCTTTACTGTTGACGCACTGCGATATAGGAAAGTCTTCTACTCTAGTAGTTTCTTTCCTCCTACATGCCATAATTTGGAATTTCCTCCATGTTTCCTAATTACCTGACTGTACTGACAGGCAGAAATTTAAATTTTATGTGAACAGACCAACCCCCTCGTTAACAAATTCCGCACAGTGTACATAATGTCAAATAGTAGCCTCTTACGATCAAGTAGCAATATGCCTTGTTTGGAGTGAAAAAAAGAGTTTAAAAAATGTATTTGCTTTCTTGTCCAGGTTACATAAGTGTTGTTATCAAAGGCATTCTAAAAATGCTTGAGCAACTCTATTAGCATTCCCTGTTAGTTTTGACTAGCCAGGCTAGAGCGCCAGGCTTTGGTCGGTCGTAAAATACGCTTAAATATGATATTTTTATTTATCCAGATTTCCTTTGTATTATGATAGAGTCGTGATTTCAAAATTAAAAAAAAGAAAAGTATTTGAGTGCCATAAGCTAGAATCGAAATCGAAATCAAAACTGTAGTATTCAAAGCTGGTGACGTTACCACTGTATCAATGTGACACGCATATAAACTGATTTAAAAAAAAAAACTAAGGTGAACGTACAAAATGTACAACGATTTTTTCATTTTCGACCCCTTTTTGACCCCTAAAAAACTATTTTAACCGGATAAAGAGCCATAATATATCGTTTCATAAAAATCCAATCATTTGAGGCCCCTAGCGTCGCTCTGCGACTTTTAGTTTCGGAAGAGATAGAGTTTGAAAATATGGAGATAAATAGACAGACAGACGTGGTCCTGCAGATGACCTTAAACTATATCCAGTGGTGAGGCCCTAGCTTGCGGAGTTTGGGGAGTGTGGAGCCACCCTTTAATTGCCATTGCTTCCAGGTCCCCTCTGACCTGGAGTGGTAGTACCTGTTAGGGTCCCAACTATGGGGTAAGTAGAAACCGACTTGAAAACAACAAATATATTCTATTAAAAAAATCTGGCATTAAATAACCTGAAAAGGGTTGATATGGCGTAAAACAAAAACAACTAACCAACCAGACAGACAGACAGACAGATAGACAGACAGACAGACATAGTGAGTTTTATATATTAGATTTGAAAATTTTTGAAAACTGAGGAATGCTATATAAAGTGTTCCTATTTACTTGCCTCCCCACGGGGGCAGAGTTAGCCCCAAGGTCGGTTTTTAATGTGGGGAAAATCCAGATCCCCAAAAAGGGAAACTCTGAATTGGGACAAAAGTTAAAATTGCCACAGTCATTAAAGATTTCTCGTCCACTGACTGAGGATAGAAAAGGTGAAGTGTAGCATTAGAACAGATACCACACTGTGATCCCGGTCCAAAGGCCAAGAAAAGTTAATGAAAATCCGATGTACAAGGCTCTTCCTCTATTGGGTCATTTTAGGATTTACAAAATACATCTCCATTTTTTTTCAAACTGTATCTCCGCCAAGACGACAGAGTTCTTTTATGGGATTTTAGGCGGTAAAAATAGCTGCTAAGGGGCCAAAATTGAAAAAAGTAAAAAAAACAAACAGTTGATCTCATCAGGAGTAAGTCGACTAAAAGTGTTCTTGTATGCATGATTATTGTTCGTTCAATTTTACCTATTTCTCATCCATGTGACAATAGCTCAAAGAGTAACGATTAAGGCTGCAGCACTATATGTTTTAGTTTCAATTCTTGCTGATGGCAGACAGGTCTGTTTTTTTTTTAATTTTTGAAATCATAATTGTGTAATTTGTGTGCAATATAATAATCAATAAAGTATTAGCAAAAATAAATTACGAAATCTTCATGAATTAAAATATCGTATTTTAGCGTATTTCCCGACGAAACAAGGCAGGGGGGCCCGGCTAGTAAAATATATTCATGCCAATGTCGAATAGTCTGATCACATTCGTATTACCTGATTTTTTCGGACTACTGTTCTCATATTAAGTGTTATTTTTACAACCTGTCTGCAAGGATCCATGGCCTAGTTTATAAAGTACTTGTTAAAATTTAAGTTGGTTGTTTTGTTGTTTTCGTTTTACGACATATCAACCCTTTTCGGGTTATTTAATGCCGAATCCAAGGATTTTGAAGAATATTTTAATAGAATATATTTGTTTTCAAGTCGATTTCTATTTAACACATAGTTGAGACCCTAACAGGTACTACCACTCCGGGTCAGAGTGGGCCTGGGAGCAATGGTAATTAAAGGGTGGCTCCACACTCCCCAAAGCCCGCAAGCTGGGGCCTCACCACTGGATATAGTTTAAGGTCATATCCAGGACCTTGTTAAAATTTAGTTGTGCGCTACACTCTTCTGGAGGTTGACGGTTTAATCTTCAATGCAGCTGACACTCAAAGTAAAATAAGGAATTACTTAGGACTTCTATCTAGTCTGGCCGACGGGACGAGAACATGCTTCTCCTATGAATTTAACAATTGTGTCCGTTTGAAATTTCGTGTAGGGTCTCAAATTCCACAGAAAGGTCGCCGAGTTCGACAAGATACACCTAAAGAATGTCGGAGGTTACATCGATCAAAACGTTGTGAAATTCTCCTACTCTATAAAACATAATTCCTTTGAAAAAAGATTCTTTCCTAGAACTGCCTATCTATAGAACTCTGTACTTTGAACCTGCTTTCCAGCTGACTACAACATTGTCATATTCAAGTCAAATGTGTACAATTCATACTATGCAACACCCTGGAATAATCAAATTCCACCCGCCATTACCAGTTACTAGGGTATTGTCTCACCGACCACTTATTGATCCTCATTCCCGAGTGGTCTTCAGGTCTTAATATATGGTGAGTCTCGCGTAAAAAAGAACAAACAAAAAAACACTTTAGATGAGGACAGTCCGAAGAATCGAAATAATACCATAATCAATATCATCTCAAAAATTCAGAAACGTAGGCTAATCAGAATCAAGTAGTGACGCTCCAGATAGATTACCATTTGGTCTAACTATGGAAAAATTTACAAAATAAGATAATACGTAAAGTTAAAAAAATATGTAAATAACTAGGGAATATTATTTTCATTGTTTTGACTCTCGAGTGTGTATCCGTTGATATCTTTTATGCTTTTATATAGAGTGATGTGGTTCTTGATTGATTAACTGTGTTTAACTGTGTTGGAAACATACTCTAGAGTTAGAACAATGAAAATAACATTCTGTTGTAATAGCTTTAGTAGTAGCAACAACCTTGTGAAGAAACTTTATTTCAAAAAGGGGTTTAAACTAGTAAACCGACGGGTCACTTATGTTATGTACATTTACGTTGGCGAGGGTTTTTAATTTTGCTGTTTTCTTCATGTGACGAAAAAAGATCTCCTAGGATGGCGTTAAATTGCATCTACTAAATGGCAACGTCTATTTCCTGTAAAATGGTCCCATGTGTTTTGTCATTTAAATGCGTAGATGAGAACGTGTGTAAAGATTAAGTCACTTTAAGTGATTCTCTTTCATGTCGGGTTTCCATTAAGTAGTACTTACAAAAATATGTTTCTTTGCAGTCGCATAGTTTTGCGACGATATATACTGCACGAGGTGGCTTCAATAAGTTATCAGACGTTTTTGTATGGACATCATCTATAATATAAATTTCACATGTCTGTTTAAATGTATGTATGTATGTATGTATGTACGTTTGTGTTTGTGTTTATGTATGTGTGTGTTGGGGTGCAAAGGGCTCCCGTAAGCCGTGGTGAAGGCAACCTTTCTAGGAGAAGCAAATCTCTGATTAAAAAAAAACATAAAGCGGGAAACCAGTACCCGCATTAAGCTGGAGACCAGTTTAATTTGTTACTGGCTATCTTGCTCATGCTTGTTGTTGGATCTCAACATTTTGAACCGAGAGAGAGACTTAGCTGTCGTACAAAGCTAAGACTCTGTAACATCATCTGTGTATAGATACTCCCTCAGGAATTTGTCTATAAAAATGGTCCTGTGAGGATGGAAAAGTTGTGACGCATGGAGGCTTGAAATGCTGGAAGCATGTAATAATTAATCTCAATGACCGTCTTCAGTGTCATGCCTCTTTGATCGTGTGAATTCACCGGTAGGACTAAAAAAAAAAAGTCATTTTTGGGCTCATGAACTTTAAGTGTCTGAGGGAGTGGCACTCGTCTGACAAGACGTTACAATCACCATGTATGTATGTCTGCCTAAAATTTCCGACAGAGACGGTGGATTTTCGCGAGATCGGAATCGCTTTGAAGCTTGAACTTTCGGACGACAAATATCGAAAAATTAGCTCCAAAATTTAATTCCTTCACTCTCAACTGGGCACTTTTTTTTATAGGGAGGGGTCGCTTTTTTCGCCGATTTTTTTCCAAAGTCATCCCCTCCGTTCGATTGACTAGCCTTACTTTAAACCTTTAAAGAACTGTCTTGATACTAATCTTGGTCAAGTAGTAGTAGGCTGGTGTGTTTGCGCAAAACTTCCGATTAATCGTGTGTGCAGTTTCCACACTGACACTAAATAGGGCAATACAGACACACGACCGTCCTTATCCAGAAAATTCTTTACTTGGCAATTAAACTCTGGTATTCTGACTTTTTTTATTCCTCCAACACCTCTCGTCATCTCTCACAGACTTTATGCCACTCAAAAACTGATGCACGAGTAATGCAGGATGATCCAAAAGCAGTCTGAAGCATTCCATACGCTTCTATTGCATTTTTTCCAAGTTTAAAACAGAATTTTATTACACATCGTTCTTCTAAAGTATCCTCATATAAAGATCGCATTTTTTTAATTCACCAGCTGTGATAATCAGGCTTTAGTAGTGTGTATTCCAATTCCTGTTGTAGCTGTTCATTTAAATCTGATATCATAAAAATGGGTCAGTCATCTCATAAGTGGTATAGCAATAACATACTGAATTTTCAAGAGTCTACGACAATTTTAAATGCCTAGGCCTGGAAAAACTTATTGAAGGCAACTCGTAAGTGTTTGGTTTGCACAGTTGATTGACAATTGCATGTTGACATATACTTAGAGGGTTGGGACAGGAAAGAGAAAGAAGCAACCTTGGTAGAAGTTAATGTCCTCAATAGTGATGAGTTAAACAGATCTGAGAGGGGGGGAAAGGTCAACTGAATACGAAGGTCTTATATAGGACATGAAAAGAAGCTGGAAACTTATGAACATCTCTCGTATTCTGGTAATTATAGAGGAAACCGAACTCATGAAAAATGATTTCAAAAAGCTACCCGACAAATGTAATCGATAAATCAAGAACAAGAGTGTTACAAACAATTGCCCTTAAAGGGGTGGTTAGCATCTTTTAAAATGAGATCTCTCGGTTGGAATGTATTGAAAAAAAAACACAGATCGATGTCTGGCATTACGTAGGATGCCCTGTTCACAGCTAAAAGAAAATAATTTTTATTTTTTTATTTTTTGTGTACTTTCTTTCGTGAGATTTTTAATTTTCCTTTATTTTTCAAGTGACGAGAAAAGATCTCCAAAAAAAAATGGCGTTAAATTGCACGTACTAAATGGCATCTCGTATTTTTTTTGTAAAAGTATGGCGCCTGTTTTGTAAGTTAAACGAATAGAACGTTTGTTAAGATTTAGTTACTTTAATTGACTTCTCTTTTCATTTCCATTGGATGTTGTTAACAAAAAAAAAAATGTTTTTGTTTTACAGCATATCAACCATTTTCAGGTTATTTAATGCCGAATCCAGTGATTTCGAAGAAAAGTTTTTTAATAGAATATATTTGTTGTTTTCAAGTAAGTTTATATTAAACCCATAGTTGGAACTCTTACAGGTACTACCACTCTGAGTCAGAGTGGACCTGGGAGCAATGGAAATTAAGGAGTGGCTCCACACATCCCAAAGCCCGCAAGCTGGGGCCTCACCATCGGATATAGTTTAAGGTCCCTTTATTTGTTAGATTCAATTTTAAAACAATAATATCGAAAATATTTTTAAGGTAAATATTTGGGTATATTTTTAAGTGAAGATTTCGAATGTAAAATGCGATAAACGCCATTATCAAAAGTGCACAATTGTCATTATCAGCGAGATTTAATACGTACGTCTTTTCATTACCTAATGTCCCTGTTTACTTGCCTCCCCACGAGGGCAGAGTTAGACACAAGGTCGGTTTTTAATATGGGCAAAATCCAGTTCCCTAAAAAGAGGCACTCTTGATGGGAACAAAAAATTAAAAATTGCCTTAGTCTAGAGGGATTTCTCCTCCACTGATCGAGGTCAGAAAAGGTGAAATATACCGTGAGAACAGATACTACTATTTACTCCTTGCCAAAAGGCCAGAAACGTTCATTACTTTATGTAGCTAGAGGTTGTATTTATCGCGTTTTATGTTTGAACACGTCAAGCTTTCTGTTAGATTTCCTTCCTTCAATCGTTTTTTTATGATGCAGATAATTTTTTTTAGCATCGGTTTCCCCGATGAATTTCTGATCAGAATCGTTTCCAGAAAAAAACGTCCATTACCTACAGGAGGACCCACGTGAAGTTTGCCAACATCCTAAGTGAAAGTGTTTTTTGTAGAACGAACAGGATTCGAATTGGGGACACCCAGGTTGTAAGTTCGCGTCGGTAACCCCTTAGTCACCGTCACATCCCTGTGTCAGATAATGCACTTAGGAGTCCCTGCTTACTTCACCCCTCGCGTGAGCAGAGTAAGACTCAAGGCCAGTATTTAATGTGGAAAAAATCCAGTTGTTCCAAATTGAAGATTATGGATTAGAAAGTTGAAATTTAAATTGATTCAGTCGAGACAGATTTCTCCTTCACTAGCAGAATTGATAATGTGTAGTCTCAGAGAAGATACTACACTTTGATCCTTGCCAAAAGACAAAGTGTTTATGAAAAAATATGTTGCTATACAGGTTGGAACGATATATTTGTCGTCCCGTAAGAAAAAAACACTACAGCTTTATTTTAAAACTTTATTTAAAAGAAATCAATTTAGGTAACTTGATTATGGAGTAGAGCTGACATTTATTCAATGTAGCCGCATTGTGCCTCAATCATCACCTTGATACGGGTCCAGAACTGGGAGCATGCTTTTTTTCCAAATGCGTCGGCGGGAGCTCGGTGAATACTCTGCGAATGGCGACGATCAGACTGGCTTTATTGTTGTGCAAGTCGTTTTGGTTATGTTTCCGACGAATTACCAAACAAAGTAGTCCAGCGGGTTCAGGTCGGGGGAGGAAGAGAGGCCAGTGACAGAAGGGTGCAAAGTCGTGGCAAACCTTCTGGAAGCAAACATAAGTTTGGACTTGTGGGCCGATGCCGAGTTCTGCTGCCACACCCAAGGTCTGCTAGCTGCCACCTGATTGCACCAGGAGATCACCGCACTCTTCAGCACATGTGCTCTTTGGTGTTGACTTTCAAGCACACTTTGAAGATGTGAGGTGGCATGATGTGGCCTTCACTTGTAATTACACCAAAGACCATAACCGCGGCAGGAAACTTCGTTGAACTATACCCACAGGCGTCGAACCGTCCGAATTTTCATTTGAAAGGTGCTAGCAATGGTTCTCTAGTCATTACTTGGATCGGTAGAGAGCATGAGTTGTACAGCGGCGCATCTCTGATCTCGTTCGTTCAACATTGTGTCACTTTCAGACCTGATAGAAGGCTCCTATCACTCTTGAGATTTCTACACAACTGGCCAACAAGTAAATGGTCTGCAAAAACAAAAGAAAACAGGTTTTCATCAAACGGAAATGGGATCATGTTGTCTTTTCTAGGATGACAATTTTATCGTTCCACTCTGTATCAGTTCAACAGCATTGAAAATAAGAAGGGTGTAAAAAATAAACCTAAAGAATGTCTCTAGTTGGTTGCTGT
The DNA here is from genome assembly GCF_053919585.1 of Euprymna scolopes. NCBI lineage: Eukaryota > Metazoa > Mollusca > Cephalopoda > Sepiida > Sepiolidae > Euprymna > Euprymna scolopes. The sequence continues at coordinate 54,425,991 of NC_136521.1, read as the reverse complement.
AATCATTACTTCCGGGGCTACCCCTTGCTAGTTTAGGCACCCGAACCTTCCATTCCCTGGGGTCGGGTGTAGGTAACGCCTGCAATGAATGTAATCTTAAACGACGCTTCTCGGATTTCGTTGTGATTAATGTTTTTTTTTTGTTTTTGTTTTTTTGGATGTTTGCGTGCTAAGTATTGTTATCTCTTGTTTTACCGTTTCTTTTTTGTTTTTGATTTTCATTTTAAAAAGGAAGTGGGGCATTTAATAAGTGTCTTTTGATAGGATGGAGGTGGTAGTTTTTAGGGTGTTAGGGTTGGGCTTAGGTAAGTGAAAGGGTAGCAAAAAGCTAAACATTTGTAAACAATTAGGGGGTCTGCAAGTGTTGTGCACATGTCGTTCAACTACTTGATGTTGGCTACCCGCGCGCACGCGTACTCATAACACTTATGAATATCATATTATAATGCAAACACGGTGTCTGCTTGCATCCGGAATGCGTCTAGCGGACTGGTTTGCCAACAGAAAGTATTGAAGGATATGCGATTTTCATGGGTCGTTGCAAAAAATAAAGCCTATCTTTTGTTTAACTCAAAATGTTGAAAGAACTACAAAGACGAGATTAGTATCATTAAAACGAGCGACCTTTTGTGCTCGAAATTAATTTTTTTAATAGTCGGCACCATTCTCAAAGCATTTTTGCCAAGGATGAACGGTGATTCTGCATGGGCGTTCGAAGCTCATTTTGTTATACAATGGTCGTTTTAAGTCCCTTAGTTTTCTTAAATTCCAAAAGTTAAAGAACTATGAAAACGGAATTGGTACCATTACAATGAGCGACCTTTTTGTGCTCTAGATGTATTTTGCTACATAGTCAGCAGCATTCTCAATGCATTTTTGCCAGCGATAGACGATGGCTGTGCATGGGCGTCTGGAGTACGTTTTGTCATTTCAAGCTTGTTCCAAAAGTAAAACCTCCTATTTTTTAACTAAAAAAATGAAGAGCTATTGCGTGTTACTATAAAAACGAGCGACGTTTCATGTTCCAGAATTCATTTCCTACATAGTCACTAGCATTCTCTATGCACTTTTGCCAAGAATTCAATAACGCATCTCTGCTTCTGACGTCCATCTTGGTGAAATAGTTTGTGACAAGGATGGAGTTGTGGACTGGTAAACATGGCATTAACCGGATTTGTCAGGCCTATCAGTTTTGGGTTCACTCTGGAAAAACAAAGGATACCCCCTTTGGGGGAGCTTCGCGTATAATTGTGTGGCAAGGGTTGCGCAATCCTGAACCACACCTCTCCTGAATCGGCACTGTTTGAGTCCAGTGGCAAGGAGAATTTCATAACGACTGGAAACAATGCCAGGATAAACGGAGATTACATTCGGCACCTGGAAGTCACAAATGGTCACCCATTTAGTATTGACTAGGTTTAACGTTGCTTAACTTCGATGATTCAGCAGGAAGCGGTGTGTAACGTGATTATGCTTTATTATTATTATTATTATTATTATTATTATTATTATTATTTTGGGTAGTTCTGCAACAAAAAGAAAAGATAAAATGCAGAAATTTAAATGAAATGTAGATAAATATCTCGCTGCTCAACTCCCTACTTAGGTTCTCTATAGACAGGTTCCTTCAATCACAATGGTCCTTCACGTCCCAATGGCGATGTGCTTTGTATGGGGTGAATAAAACAGCAATATTATTTGATTTTTCATTGTATTAATGAAGAATATCGGGTTACCCCAGACACTGTGATTAGCAGGATCAAACGGTTGTTTCCATCCTTGACGAGCGTTATCTTCTATAAGCACTGATTGGCAGTTTCACATGTTCAACGCAACGCTGATATATTTTATTTTGAATTGTGCTAGATTAGTGAACGTCCTTTCTTGCAGAAGATTGTCCTGACCCATTGGTAAGGACGGCCAAAGACCACCGATTCCCGACACGGACGCCTTTAGATTACGAGAGAGCGACTTTAGCAGAATTGTTGCCTTAATACCACGGAGTGTCATATCAATTGGTCTTGAGTGACTCGAACATGAACCGAAGTTCTCGAGAATAGTTTTATCACTTTGCATTTGCTTTTATGTTATCTTCATCTTGCTCCTCCTCATCCTACCATCTTCTTCTTCTTCTTCTTCTTCTTCTCGTTATTTCATTCACTAGGAATTCTCACACAGGTCATCATCAGAGATCGCTCACTGGGTGATAGCAAGTCTCCACAGATTTCCAGTACTAATAAAATTTACGTCATCGCAAACGTCGATTGCCATTGATTTCTCGCTGGCAATGACCATTGGTCTTCACTGGAATTTAGCTGTGAATAAACCTCCCCAAGATCCGAGTACTTTCCGCACTTATCCAATCGAGGTTTGATAAGTGTTTTCACTCCTCGGCCTTTCCATCCATTCGAATATTTGGTGTAGTGCCAGACACAAAAACGGGAGACGGAGGGAAGGGACGCAGGGGCGTACCTTACAGTTATGTTGTTTCAGTTTTCATGATCCTGTGTGATGTTCTTTTGTGTTTTATTATTATTATTATTATTATTATTATTATTATTATTATTATTATTATTATTATTATTATTATTATTTTATTTTTTTAATTATTATTATTATTATTATTTTTATTATTATTATTATTATTATTTTTATTTTATTTTTTTAATTATTATTATTATTATTATTTTTATTATTATTATTATTTTTATTATTACTATTATTATTTTTATTATTATTATTATTATTATTTTTATTATTATTATTATTTTTATTATTATTATTATTATTTTTTATTGTTATTATTTTTTTTATTATTATCATTATTATTATTATTTTTATTATTATTATTTTTATTATTATTGTAATTATTTTTATTATTATTATTATTATTTTATTATTATTTTATTATTTTTATTATTATTATCATTATTTTTATTATTATTATTTTTATTATTATTATTATTATTATCATTATTATTATTATTTTTATTATTATTATTATTATTGTCATTATTATTATAGGTATTTTTATTATTATCATTATTTTTTGTTATTATTATTATTATTATTTTTTGTTATTATTATTATTATTTCTGCTTTTGTTGGTTTGTTTTTTACTTTTATTTTTTGTTGTTTTTCTTTCAAATTCTTATATATTTGGTCTTCTTTATCGTGCTCTTTTTTCTTCATTTTCAATATATTTTATGCTTCGCCCTTTATTGTTTTTTCTTCTCCTTTTTTTCTTTTTCTTCTTCTTTTTTCTTTTTTTCTCTTTTATCTTTTTCTTCTTCTGATGCTGCTTATCTATCTTCTTCATTTCATCGTAATGTTTACTTCTTTGTTCTTTCCTTTTTTTCTTCTTAATAATTTATATATATTTATATATATATATATATTTTTAGCAATCTATCTTCTTCATAATCATCTCTTCTTCTTCTTCTTTTTCTTCTTTTTCCTCTTTCTTCTCCTCCTCATCCTCTGTTATATTTTTAGTCTTCCAGTTCATTTGTTGTTTTTTTTTTTCATTTTTTTTTCTCATTTATTCTTCCCTTCTTGTTCTGTTTGTATGTTTTTATTTTTTTTGTTGTCTCCTTCTTCTACAGATTTTTATATTTACATTTTTCACTTTTTATTCCTTCTTAGTTTCTTCTTCTTCCTCTTCTCTTTTCTTCTCCCTCTTTTTCTTCTTCTTTTTTCTTAACAATCTTCTTCTTTCCTCACAATTTTCTTCTTCTTTTGCTGCTATTCTTATTGACTTCTTCCTTCCTCTTCTTCTTCTTCTTCTTCTTCTTCCTTTTCTTATTTTTATTCTGTTGCTTACTGATATTATTCCTCTTCTTCTTCGTATGTTCTTAATAAAATTCTATTCCTTATTATTTTTTCTTTTTTTCTGCTTCTTCCTACTCTTACCTTCTTTTAATCTTGCTTACAAGCATTATACATCTTCTTCTCCTTTTCTTCTTCTTTTTTCTTCTCCTTCTTCTGCTAGCTGACATTATTTTCTTTTTCTTTATCTTTTTTGTATTTTTCTTATCACATCCTTCTTATCATTTTTCTTTCTCTTTCTTTTTTCTTCTTCTTTTTTCTTCTTATCTTTTTCTTCTTCCCATTCTTTTTCTCTTGCTTTTTAACATTATACGTCTTCTTCTTCTTCTTCTTCTTCTTCTTCTTCTTCTTCTTCTTCTCGCACCTCTTCCACGTTCCCACCTCTCCATCCATCCGCCATCTTTTCTTTTCTTCTTTGCTCGTGTCACAGTCGATTGGCTTCTCATGACATCACTTCCGTTCTGCGCGCATCTCCAACTCGGAAACAATGGCGGACAGAGAACGGCATCGAGCCGGCGTACTTCCGCTCTGCGAGACCAGGACAAAGGAATCGGTTAAGCAGTGGTAATGCAGGATAGAACTGGATGAGATGAGATGAGGAATGCGGACCACGAGGTGGGGGTCGGATAGAGGTTGGGAGGTAACGAATGGAGAAGAGGCTGGGCGGTTGATTGTCGCGAAATTATCAGGCGTGCGGCGGAAATGTTCGGAAAATGATTCCGATGTTCCAGTCAGAGAAACAACAACAAAAACAAAAGATAAAAAAAAATACAAAAAATAAAAATGTTAACAAAAGGGTGGAAAAGTTGTTAGGGGTTGGTTCTATTGATAGACATTGACCTAATTTGGCAAGGAGGTACAGGTAAGTATTATTATACGTGAAGAATTCTGCAATGATTTCATTATCTTTTATCCTGAATTATTATGTACTATTCTGCATTTATATTGATCAATCTTTCTTCTTTCTCTCCGTCTCTATATACAGTAGCACCCCAGGATACGGTGGCCCTACGATACGTTTTTTTTAAAGTTTACGATATGGATTACGGTATTTCCCCCGCCTTACGGTGTAATTAATAATGACTTTTGATTTTATACATTTTTGTTACTAATTTTAAATGCCGTATCTATCTATCTATCTATCTATCTATCTATCTATCCATCTATCTATCTATCTATCTATATATATATATATATATATATATATATATATATATATATATAATTTTTTTTTCTTTATTTTAACCTCCGGGATTTTGCTTAAATCATTACAAGTTGTTTCAATCGACAGGGCAATAAAATTATCCTGCCGATCTCGTCAGACAATCTAAGCCAAAATATATTAGAAGACAGATATTGTATATATATATATATGTATGTGTGTGTGTGTTATGTGTGTGTGTGTATATATGTATATATACACACTCCCATATAAGTTACCTTGTGTGTGTGTGTGTGTGTATGTATGTGTTTGAGTTTAGATCCCGAAGCTTGTCTTTTGCAAATTTCACAGAAAGGAGAAAGGTAATTTATATGTCTGGCAGTGTTCTTGGATAGGCTATTGCACAGAAATTCAATTGATAAGTATCGAAAATCGAAAAAATCTGATCCTTAAAATAGTATTTTCTCTCTTATAGATGGAAATAAGAAATTTTACGTAACACCTGCCAAGGGAAAAGTAAAATTCCTAGCAAATCATTTCTTCTTAAAAAAAAGAACTAAAAATAATTCGCTCGCACCGGGTGTCAATTAAAACTGAATTTTTCTTCATATTTTATCCGTCACGCCAAGGATGTGATTACTAATTTAAATTCATTTCTAAGTGTCTGCAATTTACTAAGCTCTTGGACAATCTATTAACTGCGATGTTGCGATAGACATACACGCATACATAAAACTATTCTTCATACGTGGATAGAATAAAACGCAAGGAGAGAACAGCAGTCCGAATAATCCAAAAGGAATCATCAAGCCTCATCTAATTTTTTTTTTAGAAATATAGGGTGAAACGATCAGAATGTTGCCATAGAAAAGACGACATGATTAAATTTCCGTTTGATGAAAACCGGTTTTCTTTTTCTTTTTTTTTGTTGCAGACCATCTACTAGTTGGCCAGTTGAGTAAAAATCCCAAGAGCAATAGGAGCCTTCTGTCTGAAAGTAACAGAATGTTCAACGAGCAGGATCGAAGATGCGCCGCTGTACGACTCATGCTCTCTACCGATCCAAGTTATTACAACGGGACTATTGCCAGCACACATAAAATGCATCGCTGGATTGATACGAATAACAGGGGCGTGCTTAGGGTGATTAAAACAAAGATTCCGGCCACGGTTATGGTCCTTGGTGTGGTTTCAAGTGAAAGCCACATTCTGCCACCTCACAAGAAGGCAACTGGCCAACTACTTGGTGGTCTGCAACAACAACAACAACAACAACAACCGTTTTTGCCCATACGGTTACGTGTGTTTATGAAGGCATAACATTGCAAAGTAAGCGTCTTAAGCAGTTTAGTTTAATACGTATGGATGACTTGCGAAAAAAGGCAAGCGGAAAACAGACCCACCCTTCCAAAAAGTGGTCCAGTTGATCGCCACAGAAGTATTTTTGTTTCAATTTTCACATATTGTGCACCCGGTACATCGCCATTTAAGATGGTCCCGGTTTCGACCCGGTTTCGACCCGGTCCCATGCGTATGACAAAAGTTTTTAGACGACGTACAAACTAACATAAAAACACACAAACGCCCTTATTTATATAATAGAAGTTTATTTATGTATTTCTCTTACTGATAAGAGAAAAAATCTGATTTTTATAAGTAAGTATACTGTTCAGTTGGCTGAAAAAGGAATGAAAAAATAACCGAATATTTGTTTCCAGTACAAGGATTTAAAATAGAGGATATATTTATTCCATTAGGTACAATAATAAAAGTCCGTGTCGGGAGTAACAACTGTTAAGTGAGTTCAAAATTAAACTCTATTTAACGATACGTGATTAAGTAAGAAACGGAGCGAAAAACATTGTCCAAAATGTGTTTCTAATGTTGTTGTATTGTCGAGTCAAAAAACAGTACATGCGAGGTGGCTTCAATAAGTTTCCAGACATTTTCGCACGGGCATTTTTATTGATAATATACGTATGAAACACTAATGCCCTTTGAAGTAATGTCTTTCGGACGCAATGCACTCGTACCGTTCCAACAACTTAAGGAAGGCACCATGAAAGCCAACATGTGGACCTATTTCATCTCCTCTCATAACGACAGCCTCTTAGTTTTCCTTGAGCTTAATGAACAAAGGAAAATCAGAGCAAGCAAGATCTGGTGTATAGGGAGGATGAGAAACTGTCTTGATATCCTATCTTAATCAAACAGTCTGTGATTTTAACTGAATACTTTTAGGACAAACTTCGCGCAAATCTGCATCTTCAGTTGCTTGCGAATAATTGTTTGTAGAGTTCTTACGCTGACATCAAACTGTGCACTTATTGTCTCTAAAAACATCTGACAGTCCTTATCCATGGAATTCTTTCTTTGACCAATCAGCTCTGGTCTGCTGACTTCCTTACTCCTCCTATACCTCTCATCATCCCTCACAGACTCTTTTATGCCATTCAAAAGCGGATGCTTGATACATGCAAGATGGTCCAAAAGCAGTCTGAAGAATTCCATACGTTTCTATGGCCTATTTTACAAGTTTGAAACAAAGTTTTAGTGCATAAAGTGTCCTTATGTCTAGATTGCATTTATTTTTAAAAGTCACATGTCATCTCATGAGATGTATAGAAATGGCATACTGAATTTTTTTAAAGAGTCTATGACAATTCTAAATACATGTACAAAAAGGCTTGGAGACTTATTTAAGGCATTTCGTAGATATAAAATAGTGAATAATAGAAGTCCGTGTGTGTATGAACAACTGGTCAGTGACATACCTGTTTCGCTTTTCTTTAAATATACGTAATTCATAGTCACGTGTTCAAGACTCGTCACAAAAAATGCGAGTTTTATGTAGTTTTAATTTCATATAAAGAGTTTTCGAAAAATATGTCTGAAAATGTTCAAAACATATTTACATCGATCAGGACACCAGATCAAAAATATTGATTTTAAACTGCGCTGATTTGGGCTCTTGGATCAACCGTTTCGATATAGTCACCCGCTCTCTGCTCACCATTTTGGAACAGCACACTAAGCACATCTTCTCTTCTTGAAATCTTGCCAGCTAAGAGACCAAAATCTCCAACCATAAGTCACATGGTTTCATCGACTTCAGTCTGGACACACCTTTGTCCTTGTGAGGAGGCTGATAAATCGGGGCAAGTGTTTATTGTTATTAGACTTGAAGATCACAATTTAGTAGCACTCAAGGAAGCAATCCCACGACATCGTGTGCTTTTTTTTTCTAATGTAGAAGTAAATTCATTTCTGAATTTTTGAGATGAGGATTGGTTATTTGTATTATTTGAATTCTTTGGACTACTTTTCTCATCTTGAGTGTGATTTTCACAACGTTTCGATCGATGTAACCTCCAACCTTCTTCAGATTTCTCTTGTCGAACTCGGGAATTTCGAACGGAACTTTCTATTTACTTCACCGGGGTAGCATGTTCTCGTTCTGTCAACTATGACTCGTCAGAGTTTGACAGAAACATTCCCGAGTTCGACACGATATACACAAAGAAGGTCGGAGGTCACATCGATCGAACCGTTGTGGGAGACAGTAGCCGGAAAATCCAAATAGCACTAATGGGAGTAATTTATAACTTTTTACATTAGTTTTTTTTTTTTTTTTTTTTTTCGCCGTCTAGACATAGGAGATCAATGATCAAATTCTTTAAAACAAAAATTACGCAGACAACAGAATAAAATAAAATAAATATACATACAAAAAGAGGAGCGAAATAATCGAGGAGTACATACGCAAACAGCAAAACGAAGCTTAATTGCGAGCTTTGGAATGAATATAATATAAAGCAAGGAAGGATGACGGAGGCCAAGGGTTAGTGTCTGATAAAAAACATGATAATGAGGAACTGTGGGATTAGAATGAAATATAAGAAGACAGTGCGGGGTAGGTTGCGTATCGATGACGGATGGGTTTGGGAATTGAGAGTTAGGGTTAGCGTTAGGGAATGTACGTCGTGAGGAGGTCTTGACCGTCGGGTTATCGACATTGCTTCTGATTATGCGCAGAGTGTTACCGACGGACGAGAGGAGTGGTTAGCTAGGCATGGCGGGGGAGACAAGACGCGGAATTTAAGAGGCAGATAATGATGTGGATGTGAACAAACGACGGTTCCAAAGATCATATTCATCCTCATCAGGGACTTAGCGTTACCCCTAGATGATTCCGCCGGTGAAAATAGGCACCCGTCTTCATTAATGGCGATATGAGATGGCGGGCGTTTCACAAATACAAGGTCGATGAAAAATTCGTACGTCGCGTTAAATTAATTGTTTTATTTTGCAAGAAATTATTTTAAAAAAGAAACAAAACAAAAAAGAACAGAAATATATTTTCTTGGATTATTTAGATAATTCCTACTATTGTTCTCATCTGGTGTAATATTTTCACAACGTTTCGGCCGATGCAAGCTCCGATCTTCGCCAGAGGCATCTCTTGCCGAAATCGGAAATCTTTCTGTCGAACTCTGAAATCTGCACGGAATTTCGAACGGAACCCTTGTTGAAATCCACGGGTTTAGCATGGTCTCGTAGTTTTAGCCATCACCGGATAGAAGTCCTAAGTAATTTGCAACTGTATTTTTTGGAATGTCGCCTACAAAGAAAATTGAACTTAAACCTCCAGAAGAATGTTATTCTTACACCTGAAATCACCTAGTATATATCCACTACGCCACGGCTCCGTACGGACAATTGATTTTGTGTGCCTTAACCCTATTTTTGTTATTAGAATACAATAATGTCGTGCGCTGTTTTATAGAGGGTGTCCGAAATGGCTTAGATTCTTTACTTTCGGTGATATCTTTCTGTACTCGTCCTGTATATGACCTTAAACTATATCCGATGGTGAGGCCCCAGCTTGCGGGCTCTGGGGAGTGTGGAGCCACCCTTTAATTGCCATTACTCCCAGGTCCACTCTGAGCCGAAGTGGTAGTACCTGTTAGGGTCCCAACTATGGGTTAAATAGAAATCGACTTGCAAAAAACAAATATATTCTATTAAAAAATATGTCTTAAATCACCGGATTCGGCATTAAATAACCTGGAAAGGGTTGATATGCCGTAAAACAAAAACAAACATTATAACAATTTTCTGTACTTTTAACACAATCTGGCTAAGACATTGGGAATTTTTTAAAAAATGCAAAATTCGAACAATTTTTGTGTATAAAAAATAATGTCTTTTAAATGTTGCCAATTTTCAGCTTCACACATTTGTGCTCTTTCCAAAACATTATTCATGACAGATTGCAGAATCTCTGGATTGCGATTTAACTCCTTTATTTCATTCCTGATATTTTCCTTAAATTCGTGTAAGTATTTAGCGCGTCCAAAAAGTCACTTCAAGAACGGAAGGAAAACATCAGGTATCTACAGGGTGGTCAAAAAGTCAGGTAACATGTTAAAGGTAGAAAAAACAATATGATCCATTATAATCTCTATTCGTTTAATATTATTTCTTGGATGAAATTTTTCCACAACGATGGATTGGTCGCCGTGGCCCCGTTGAATGGCCAGCCAGATCTCCGGATCTTACCCCTCCTGATTTCTGGCTTTGGGGCTATGTAAAGGATAGCGTTTATGGCAAGAAGCCTGATACAATAGCGTCTTTTAAGTTATTTATTGAAGAGGAGATTGCGCGGATATCAGCTGACATGATTACACGTGTTACACAATCAGTGGTTAATCGCTTCCAGCGATTGATAGAGAGAAATGGACGACAATTAACAAAATAAACATATTTCATGTTTGTTTCATTTTATATTTCAATGTATGGTACTTAAATATACGTGTATTGCTAATATCGTTTTTCTTTAAAATGTTACCTGACTTTTTGACCACCCTGTATTTTAAACACTTCAGTGACTTTTTGGTGCTTGGGTGACTTAATAAAATGTTTCAAATGTTTTATGTGAAGATGTAATTGCAGGTACCGAGTAATATTTGTTTGAAATCTCGGAATGATGCTTGGTGCACGGAATAAGAGTACGCACGGGGTCTTCCTCACAATAATATATTTACTGTTTAGACTATAAATACCGATTAGTACAGCAGCTTAGGAGATACGTCAGAAGATAGATTTAACGTTTATGGATATTGACAATATGTATCAAATATATACTATCCAGGCAGACCGACAGATAGAAAACATATAGCTGTTTATATATATATATATATATATATATATATATATATATATATATATATATATATATATATATATATATATTATGGCAGTAGAGTTTAGTTTTCTAGAAGTACATCCATTGAAACAATATGTGTCTACCAAAAAAAATGCTGAATCATTTAACAAAGCAGGTATATTTAATTTTTTTTTATAAAAACTTTGATGGCTTCATATGTGCATACATGTTTCTGTAATCACCCGTTATTGGGGATATTACGTCTTCAGGCCAAGAATTTCCCTCGTAAACTCTTTTTTTTTTTTTCGAGGCAAATTCTTGGCCTGAAGACGTAATCACCCCAATAACGGGTTATTACAGAAACATGTATGCACATATGTAGCCATTAATGTTGGTATAAATAAAAATATATATATGAAAATTATATCATCAAACGACTTCTGTAAGGTTATATATTTCCAAAAATTTATTCCAATTCATGCGTTATGACATTTTTTTCTTTATCGAAGAATTTCCACTGTCTCCCGCTTTATTGCAGGTCTCTTAAAATGTTATTTTAGGGCACAAATACAATGTCTTATTTTACGAACTTTACTTTTTATTATATTTTTTCTGTCAAAGAATAATAAACAAAAACATATCGTAGGTATGGGCGTCATATAAATTAATTATTTATCGACATATCCACCATTTTTTTAAATAACTTAAAACAACCTTCCCCCCCCCCCAAAGGAAGTCAATTCTTTGATCTTAAAAGGAGTTATGGCTCTAGCAACATCAACTATGTTTATCCACAAGACATCCTTTGAAGCAAATTGCTTTCCTCCCTCATAAATTCATCTTTTTAATATTGACCAGAGATATTCAATGGGGTTTAGGTCTGGAGAACACGGTGGTCAGGTCATGAGAGTTTCCCCAACGAATTCCTTAGATTCAAGGAAGGATGCAGTCGCCCCAAACAGAATGGGGCGGTACATTGTTATGTATGAAAATCATCTGAAAGCGACATGACAATGGTAGGTCATCTAGCCATGTCGACAAATGATTATCCAAAAAGGCTGTGTACGCATTGCTGGTAAGCTTCACACCCTCTGGCTCTCGGAATGGTCCAGCCAACTTATCCACAATGATTCTCGGCCAAAACATGATGCTTCCTCCTCCTTGTTGGCGATGCCTTCTGTAAAAGGTCGGAGTTCCGTTCGGGTTTCAAACTTTGGTCCATCTATCCGGACCCTCAAAAGTAGCATGGGCCTCATCACTAAATAGGACCTGTTGGAAATCCATTTTCATGTAATTCTGTGTCCAAGCCATTCGTTTTTCCCTATGTTTTTTGCTCAATTGAGACATTCGAAGAGTTTTGATGTTCCTTGCAATCTCATTGTATCGGATATGCCTGGATCTTGGAGCGATTCCAGCTTTTGCAAAAACGAAAGCACTGGTGCTGTTTGTGTTTCGGTTGACTTCTGTACGAATTTTCCGAATATCTCGATCTAAAAGGCACTCATTTTTCTGCATTTCCTGTTCGGGTTATTCAAGAATTCAGCCAAGGTTTTTGGGTCCCATTCCAGCTCATTGGCTATATTTTTGATGGGCAATCCTTCAGCGAGTCCAGCAACTATCCTTTGCTTTTCGATAAATTTATTCGACTGATCTTTTGGCATTGTAAGAGATCTGCAATAAAGCGATGGACAGTAAAAATTCTTTGATAAAAAATAAAATGTCATAACTTTGTGTGCATAGCATTAATTTGAATAAAATTTTGGAAAATAACTAAAACAACCCTTTGATGATACAGTTTTCTATTTTTTTTGTGACGTATATTTAGGGAAATATTGATATTTTACTAATCTGGCATAAAGCGATTGACACAGTTTATATATATATACGTAGGTAGAGCTAGTTAGTAAGTTATAATATATTATATACTAGCAGGGAAAGGCAGACAGACATATAGCCGTTTATATGTAATATATATATATATATATATATATATATATATATATTACATATAAACGGCTATATGTCTATATATATATATATATATATTACATATAAACGGCTATATGTCTGTCTGCCTTTCCCTGCTAGTATGTAAGATATTATAACTTACTAACTAGCTCTACCTACGTACTGAGCGCTGTTGAAGTAAATAAAGTTTAGGCATAAAGTTTAGGCATAAATTTATACTTTCTTATATTAATTTATGTGCGTTAATGAAGTAGTTACATATATATATATATATACATATATATATATATATATATATATATATATATATAATTTTAACCATTCAATGAATTTAAATATTTTTGACGGGAAATATTTCAATTTCAAATCAAAAGATTTTTATTATTCTATGTAAGACACAGAATACATTAAAAATATTTTAACTCCTTATCCTATAGGATTTCCATGTCTACCATCTCTTCAGAGGAGAAAATATTAGCAAATAGTTATAATGGTTTACACCTTATTAAAGTCAGTGAGACATGGAAAATCACAATTAAAAGTTGTTTAAGTATTTAAATATCATAGACTAAGGGAAGTTAATGAAAATGATGTAAAAATTCACATCCAAATTGCATGGTAAAATCCGAAGTAAATGTCTTTGATAGCAGTGTTATAAAATGATCCAAACTGTATTTTGAGTAATCCACATCACAATGTAATGGTCCGAAGTAGGCATTTTCCTGGAGCAATTTTCTTTGTTTATATAATGGGTCTGGTAATTTTTTTTAATATAGGTCCGGTGGATCTGTTTATTAATAGACATATAAATTGATATATTTAATATTTTTTTTATAATTATAGAACATGAGTTTCAAATTCCACCCCAAAATAACTTAAAACTGTTAATAAATTAACACCGCTTTCAGTAGACAGGCCATACACAATGAGAGAAACTGAACTAATAATAAAAATTAAAACTAAAAAAAGGAAAAAGAAAAAGAAAAATTAAAAATTAAAATTAAGAATAAAAATAAAATGAACAATGAAAATGATAAAATAAATGAACAAATACAATTCTTAATTTTAATTTTTAATTTTAATTTTTAATTTTTTAACTTTTTAATTTTTTTAATTTTTAATTTTTCTTTTTCATTTTTCCTTTTCTTCTTTTCTTTTTCTTTTACCTTTTTCATTTGTCTTGTTTCTTTTATTCAAATTAAATCAACGTTTCTGTAATACAACACACCCTTGAGGATAATCTCGCGTTGCCAACGCACAGTTCCAACATTTCTAAACATAACCGCTGAGAGACAACGCGCGGATCTTTACAAAAAGGCTTTTCTTTTACCAACTTTTCAACATGGCAAGAAAAAAGAAGAGAACTAAAAGAAAACAACATACCGAGGATGGAGTTTGGCTCCGAAATATATTTAAATGATAAATTTCAAACAAATAACATATTTGTTTATTTTCCCTAACGTTACGTTGGGATTTGGCTTTCAAACGCACCTGATGCGTATTTTATTATATATATATATATATATATATATATATATATATATATATATATATATATATATAGACTTATATGTAATATACTGAGTTCGTGTAATTCAGTAAATTTTCATATACCAATAGGTTTTAAGCCAAAAATGGTTCACTTAAGGATTAAGCTAAAATTATTATCACATTTCATAATTAAGCATTAATATACTGTATGTGCAAAATCAAGACTTCAAGACAAGGTGTTGATGGCAACGAAAAGTGTATTTCATTTTATGTTACAATTGTTTCAATGTCCAGTTCGACAATTTCAAGCATTATATGGTTTGAAAATTTTCAAAAACCAGTATTTCTTCAGACTTTATGAATGAACACACTTTTGGGAATGTAGCATTTTTTTAATAGAAAGAAAAAAAGGGTCGAATCCCTAACGGGAAAAGCATGCGAGAAACATAAACCACAACCAAAGTAAATGTTTCTTGCATGCTTTTCCCGTTAGTGATTCCCCCCCTTTTTTTCTTTCTGTTCAAAAAATGCTACATTGCCAAAAGTGTGTTTATTCATAAAGTCTGAAGAAATGCTAGTTTCTGAAAAATTTCAAACGATATAATGCTTGAAACTGTCGAACTGGACATTGAAACAATTGTAACATAAAATGAAATACACTTTTTGTTGCCATCAACACCTTGTCTTGAAGTCTTGATTTTACACACACAGTTTATTATATATATATATATATATATATATATATATATATATATATATATATATATATATATATATATATGTGTGTGTATATATATTAGTCATTATATAGATAGATAGATAGACAGATAGATAGATAATGTGTATGTCCCGGTGTGTGCGTATGTTACATAGATGACTTTTGTCTTCCTAATATTGTCCTTATTAATTCCCCTTCGAAAGATAAATTGTCCTGCTCACGAATACAATCGTCAACTCATCGACTCATCATTATAAGATTTTAACATGCCATCCCTATCCCTGCCCCAATCCTCCATTTGCTTTCTTCTCATGGGACTCCTTATTTTATCCCCTCTCTTCCACGATCGTTGTCATCGTCCTTTAATTCTGCAGTCACCATGTCCATTTTCGTTCGTCCACTGATGTGAAGAAAACGTCCAGTAAAGTCGTGTGATTATGGCCTTCATTTAACGGCCGTAGTCCGTTAATGGCCGACGGCTATTATTGACTTCCGGTGGAAATGTTAAAAAAAAAGAAAAGAATATTGTAATGGCGGGAGGAGAATGTTCCGAGGGGAAAATAGGGATATAGGTTAGGAGAGAGGGAAGATTGGCGAGGGGTAATTAGAAGAACCCTCATTGATCTTAAAAAATGAAAGAAACAAGAAAATGAATTCTAAAGAAGAAGAAGAAGAAGAAGAAGAAGAAGAAGAAGAAGAAGAAGAAGAGGGACGAGGAGGATTAGAACAAGTAGAAGAAAAAGAAGAAAAAGAAGAAGAAAGCTGAGAAGAGGAAGAAGGAGAAGAAAAAGGAAGAAAAAGGAGGAGAAGGAGGAAGAAAAAAGAAGTAAGCTGAAATAGAAGAAGAATGACCAAGAGCAAAAGAAGAAGAAGGAGAAGTAGAAGAAGGAAAGGAAGAAGTGGAGCAGAACAAATAGACCAGAAAGAAGAAAAAGAAGAGAAAATGAGAAGAAAGAGAAGAAAAGGAAGAACAAGAAAGAAGGAGAGAAGAAGTAAGCTGAAACAAAAAGAATAAGCAAAAGTTAAAAGCGAAGGAGAAGAAAAAGAAGAAGAAGAAGAAAAAGAAGAAGAGGAAGAAAAATAATAAGAAAAGGGAGAAGAAAGAGAAGGAAGAAGAAGAGGAAGAAGAAGGAGAAGAAAAAGGAGAAGAAGATGGAGAAGAAGATGGAGGAGTAGGAAGAAAAAATGAAGAAGAAGAAACAGAAGGAGGAGTAGGAAGAAGAAGAAGAAGAAGAAGAAGAAAAAGAAAGAGGAGGAGAAGAAGAAGAAGAAGAAGAAGAAGGAGAAGAAATAAGCTAGAACAGAATAAGGAATAGCCAAAAAGAGAACGATACATGGAAATCGATGCATAGATTATATTTCAATAGAATTAAAAAAAAGAGAAATAATTAAGAAGAAATAGAAAGAGAGGGAAAAGGAAAATAATATGCAGGAAGAACGGGAAGAAACAAAAAGAGAGAATACTACAGATAGTATTCATAATGGAAGAGGAAAAGAAGAGGAAGAAGGAATGCAAGAAGAAAAATACACAACGAAGTGAGAAAAAGAAAAAAGTAGAGACAGAAAAGAGGAAGTAGATAAGAAGAAACCAGAAAAGAAAAAAATGTGATTAAGAAAATAATAACAACAACAACAACAACAACAAAGAAAACAATAAACAAAAGAAAAATCTAAAAATATACAAACGAAAAAAGAAAAAGAATAAAAAAGAATGAGAAGAAAATGAGAAATGTGATGATGAATATTTTGAGAAAGCTAAAACAGAAAGCGAGAGTAGTAGTAGTAGTAGTAGTAGTAGTAGTAGTATAAGGAAGAGGAGGAGGAGAAGGAGAAGTGGGGAGAAAGATATAATTTAGAAGAGAGCTTTAAAAATAACTAAGAAAATTCCTTTTTTTTATTATTAAAAAATTCATTATTTTCTTTTTCGTAATTAGATTAAACTAACGGGTGTACCCGGCGTTGCCTGGGCCTAGAGATGTGGTATATTAAGGCTATTGAGCAACCCAGTCCCTAAAAGACAATGTTTCAATCAAAATAATCGTGCGAGCGTAAAGCAAAACAAAACAAAACAAAAAATTAACTAACCCCCGAAAAAAAAATGAAACTAGCAGCGAGTACCCGTGCGAGTGCAAAAACAAAAAAGCTGCAGTAGCCAGGCTCGAACCTGTAACGCTAAGAGTAAAAAGAGCTAAGAGTAAAAAAAGCCAACGGTTTAGCCCCCGCCCCGCCACTTTCGACGTCATGGGCGTTCCAAATAAATTTAGTCATTGTAATACGTATGATGACTTTGCAAAAAATGTCGACGTAAAACGAACCGGTGAAAAAAAAAAAAAAAAAGCACAGGATTGATGCTTTTGGCACAAACTTTGGATATTTGTTGTCCGAGGATCCGCTCTTTCAAACGATACCGATTTTATCAGTGTTCATTGCGTGTGTCGAAAGTTTTTGGCAAACGTACGCACACACACAACAAACACACAAACCGACGTTTGAGATTAATATAATAGATATTTTTGACTATTATCAAATTGACTTCGAAATTTAGTTCAGATTAACTCTTTTGGATAGTTGTATTATTGGCATAAACGAGCCAAATACGACCTAAGATTGAGCACTGTTGCCACATCGTGAATAGAGCTGCTCAGAGCACTTTAATGTACTAAAAGGATATAAAACCAACTTCGAAATTTAGTGAGCTATGCCTTTTCTCCTCCCTGCTCACTCATTCTAATTGAAGAGACGTTGCGTGCCCGTTTCTGCTCTATCGTTATTTTCATGACAGGTGCTCGACTGAGTTTTACTATGCATCCTTCCTCCCCTATAAGGTATTCACGGCAAATTCCATTTTTTTCCAGAACAGATTGCCTGTGGAAACAATATCGCGGAGCTGCTTCCCAGCTGATTACAGGGCGAAACGATAAAATTGTCGCCCTGAAGAAAACACCACTACATTTTATTTATTTTAAAACTTTATTGAAACAAAAAAATCAATTCAGGTAACTTGATTATGTAGTAGAGCTGATATCTATTCAATGCAACCGTCTTCAGCTTCAATTACCGCCTCGATACGGGTTCAAAACTGGGAGCATCCCTTTTCTACAAGCGCCGTCGGGAGCTCGGTGATACCTCGACAAATGGCAGCGATCAGGCTAACTTTGGTATTATGGAAGGTCATGTTGGTGATGTTCTCAACGTATGACCAAATGAAGTAGCCCAGCGGATTCAGGTTTATAAGGGTGCAAAGTCCTAGCACTCCTTCTGTAGCCAAGTCTGGGTCTCTTTGAACATGTGAACTTGCCCACTTGATTGCACCAGGGGATCACCACACTCTCCAGCAGATCCAGGTGCACTTTGATGTTGACTTTCAAGCCAATTTCGAAGATATGAGCTGGTATGATGTTGCCTTCACTTGAAACCACACAAAAGACCATAACCATGGCTGGAAACTTTGTTTTCATCACCCTGGGCACGTTCCTGTAATTCGTGGCAATCCAGCGATGCATTTTGAGGGTGCTGGCAATGGGCCTGTTTTCATTAGTTGGATTGGTAGAGTGCATGAGTTGTTCATGTCGCATCTTCGATCTTGCTCATTAAACAGTGTGTCGCTTTCAGACATGATAGAAGGCCAACTGGCCAACTAGTAGATGGTCTGCAACAAAAAAAAAAAAAAGGAACCCGGCTTTTATCAAACGGAAATGGATTCATATCGTATTTTGTAGGGCGACAATTTCATCGTTCCACCCTATATTAAGAAAACCGACTTCGAGATCTAGTTCAGAATAACTGTTTTTTGTAGTTGCATTTTTGACAGTAAGACGATTTGGTACTTATACATTGTACGACCCACGATTTCCACAAAGTTGGCTCGGGCTTGCTGACAGAAATAACCAGAAAGGGTCGAGGGTTCCTCAATTTTGTAAACTCTATATAAAAAATAAACATTTATCCAACCCGAAGTCCTAAACCCAAAAATCTGCAATTAAAATTAAAATTTTATTTCTTCCAATTTATAAAAAGAAGTCGCTTGCGTAAATTCGTATTAGCTAAAAACCGACAACGCGTTCGTTTCTATCAGATTGACAAGAATGTCCTTGCGGTTTTTAACTTTTACATTCAGATGAACATATCGTTATTATTTGTTAGCATTCAGGTATTATTCATTAAGATAAAGCAACATAGCAACATACACCTGAAGAAGTTCGGAAGTTACATTGGCTGAAACGTTGCGAGAATACTAGGTACAGGCAAAAATAGGGGGACCTAGTTTTGAAAGCCGATTTATCATAATTTTTTGTAGGTTTCCGACAACTTTTTGATTGCATTTGAAAGATTAGAGACTAAAGTTAATTTCCTAAAGGAAAAAACATATTTGTACACATAAAAAGAAAAGTTAACCAATTAAATAAATTCATTGTAAAAATCATTTAAAAGATAAATATTAGTTTTCTGAGTCTATTTCAAAGAAAATTAGTAAGTCCTAAGACATTGAATTAAATAAAAAAAAGAACCTTGTTTATACAAAATACAGCTTAATTCGCCTTCAAAACGCAAGTAATTATGCTGTTCGGCAAAACGCAACCGCTAAAAGTTTGTAAACACAAATATACGGAAGGCTAAGATTTCAACCAATCGAAACGCTGTTTCAAAATGAAGTCATGATAGTAAAAGGAGGTAGGGGTGTCAGATTTCTTTTTTTTTTTCCCCTAGACGTGCATCCATACTTTCCTATTCTGAACGTTTGTATCAATTTTTATCATTTTTTAATTTAATTATTTTTATGTTCCTGTTGTTAAATTATTTTTTTTTAATTATTGTTGGAAATTATATAAACATTATGTTACGCCGAAGTTTCACATCCTTGCGAGCAAGGAAATTATTAAAATTATGCGAAATCTGTAATTAAAAAAAAAACGTAGAAATATTTTTGCTATTATATTTTTGTGTGAAAATATTAAATAAACAATGCTTAATTCAATGGTAATATCGGTAGTTCGAGAAATTCATTTTTCTTCGAGTTATAGCAAATTAATTAATACGGACTCTAGGGTTTTTTTTCGTAATGTTCCTGTAATTATTTTTTTATCGTTACAAATTACGATGCTTTAGTTATATAAAAAAAAGCAAAAATAAATTCTTGCGTTTTTTATTTACTATTGAAAACCATAACTTTAGTAAAGGTATTTTTTGTTTAACCAAAATAATATATTTCCACTAAGATTTTAATAAAAATAATTAGTTCATTATATTCCGCGATCATTATTTGATAAATACTGAAAATTTAATTAAAAATGAATTTTTAAGTAAAGGGAAGGGTCAAACTGTTTATACATTTTGACCATCGGCATTCATTTTGCCCGTACCTGGAGAATACCAATCAAGAGATGAACAATAATCGAACTAATCCAAATAATACAAACGTTGTAGTCGCATTACAATGTGTTCTAATGGTATGACGTCATTATTATGACTAATGCTTGAATTCATATTTTGAAACATGATGTAAATAATAAATTATTGACGTCACAACAAAGATATTATTAATTTGCCATGGTAATGTTTTAAGCTCTATTTATATTTAAATTGATTTGAAGGTCTCGATATCCGTTCTTGGTTTTATTTGTTGAGCTTTTATTATTTACTTTAATGAATTATTATATTTCTAAAAAAAAAAAAGAAAGAAAAGAGAGCTCTTGTGACACCACGCGCTTTCCGCTCGTACACAAAAACAGGAATTTGGTGAAAATTTAGTAAAAAAAAAATGATCTTTTACCTGTACATATTTTCTCTAGAGGATCACACTTTATTGAATTCGTATTTTAATGAGTTTTATACGAGACCATGCCTATAACAGGGGTCTTTTATTGGAAGCAGTATTTCCCATTAGTCGGAAGACATCTGTTAGCTGCTAACATATTTCTTTCATTATGTAACGTTACGTGGCACTACATTTCAAACGTCTCAGACCCACACGCCGTCTGGCACCGTCGCAAAATAACAAACAAATAAAACAGGGAAGAAATTAAAAAAAAAAACTAAAAAACTACTCGGCATTTTCTTTAAGAGCAAATAAAATTAATTTGTTCGTGATTCTTCCAAAACAACGTATTTCATTCTCTTTCTAAAGTCTTTTCACACACACACACACACACACACACACACACACACACACACACACACACACACACACACACACACATATGCTTTTTAAAAGCCTTTCTCTTCGCCACCTCGCACTGGCTATTAGCCAGCGCTTTCACCTCCTCGACTGCACACGTCCATATTGCCCTGCATGCAACCTGTTTCTCTTCTCCTCGACCACGTAGTGTATTTTTCTATCCCTTTCTTGTGACGCAAGCTCGCGCGCACTTGTTTATTTGCATACACGCTTTAATGGCAGTTGCTAATATTTTAAGTAGCCAGCTATCTTTCGGATGCTGCTGATTTTCTAACATGCGCCCATACGCGCTCTGTTAAATTACTCCTAGAAAATATCATTCCACAAAAGGGATTCTAACCCATGAAATATATAAGTTTGTGGCTATATCTATGAAATAACTGTAAATATATTTACTTTAATGCCCGGTAAGTTTTCCGCTATATCTTGATTAACAATCCTATTTTAAGCTTTTTTGTGTTCCTTAGTGAACAACTTCCTATTTTTGGGGGGTTTCTTTTGTCTTTTTTTTTACAAGGAAAACACAACTTACCAAGGTCCGATTGCCACTCGAGGATAAAGGTTAATAGATGTAAGGTGGTAGTGAAGTAATCTTTAATGGTTTAAGTTGAGTAGAATTTGATTATTTAAATGGGACATATCAACAAGAGCTTTTTTACATTATATTTAAAGGAAACCATATTGTAGTCGGCCGGGGAGCAAAACAATGAAACCGTGTTCAACAGGTGGATAGTTCAAGAAAATAAACGTTGGTCATAGAATTCAGATTTATGCATAGATAGAGAGTGGAGGCACTGTTGGTAGTGGTTGTAGCTAGCCGAGTGTTTTTTTGTGAAAATTTGTCAGAGGGGGACCATAGATTGGAGCTCAGATGTTCACTTACAAAGAAAATAAAGATAGAGCAGAGACAATCTCGCAACGTCTTTTTTGTGGGAAAGAGGCAGCCTGAAAGAAAAAGTGCATTACGTAATAGGCTTCGAAGCCGGTTTTGAACTCTATTAATGCAGAATAGGGAGCCAAGCAGTTCCCGCTCAGATGCTGATGAATTTATTTACTTAGTTTTTTTTTTTCATGTGCTAATTACGAGGTGCCTACACCACGTTTCATGATTTTTGTTTTTTCGTATGGGCATTTTTATTGTTAGTACACGCATGAAACTCTAGTCCCCTTCGAAGTAATCTCCTCCGACTGCAAAGCACTTGTTGTACTAACAACATCTAGAAGGCGCCATAGTAGTACTCTTGCGTGACCGTGTCAATGACTCTCGGCATAGCCTCTTGTATATCGTCAATTGTCTCATAACGGTATCCTTTAAGGTTTTCGTTAAGTTTTAGGGATAAACCAAAAGTCACAAGGAACAAGGTCTGAACTATACGGAGGGTGAGGAACTGTCTTGATGCCCATCTTGGTCAAATAGTCTGTAATAAGTGTGGACTTGCGGACTTGTGCATTCGTGCAAATCCTCCGCAAATCATTTGAATAATTGCACGTACAGTTCCCACACTGACATCAAACTGTGCACTCATTGTCTCTATAGATACACGACGGCCCTTATCCATGAAATAATTTATTTGGGCAATCAACTCCTTCTGACGTCCGTACTCCTCCCACACCTTTCATCATCCCTCGCAGACTCCTTGCCTTCCTTGAATCTCTTATGTTACTGATCCTTGAGTAATGCAAGATGGTCCAAAAGCAGTCCGAAGTATCCCATACTTTCTTTCTTTTCAAGTTAAAAACAGAATTTTATTGTATATTGTTCTTCTAAAGTGTCCTCATGTCAAGATTGTTATTTTCAAATTCCCCAGCGTGTATTTCAATTTCTGATATAGGTGTTTATTTGAATCTGAAATCATAAAAATTGTTCAGTTTTCTCATCAGATATATATATATATATATATATATATATATATATATATATATATATATAAATATATATATATATATATTTATATATATATATAGTTTTAAATAAAATACTAGGCGGAAGTTTCTCGAGAGCTCTTTCGGCTATCATCTCGTCAGGAGTAAATCGATAGCAATCTAAATAATATTGTAACGAAAATAAAGAGTTCTATTGGGGAACTTATTTAATGTGTCAACGTACGGGGACATTAATTAAATTTATTTACGTTTAAAAACGATTAAAAATGTTGGCACAACGAGGGAGAAAAAAAAAGCGGGAGAAAAAAAAAAGAAAGAGCTCTCGAGAAACTTCCGCCTAGTATTTTATTTAAAACTATATACAAATTCTGTACCTCTAAACACACACACACACATATATATATATATATATATATATATATATATATATATATATATATATATATATATATATATATATATATAATGAATTTTCAAGGGTGTACGACAATTTAAAATGGATCTACATAAGGAATCCGTAAACTTATTGAAGGCACCTTGTAGTTTCTTCTGACTGTTTTAGCTCACTTTGGGATCGATGTTGAACGACTTTCTATACCTTTGTTCTGCTGATAAAGTTATTTAATAATTTTTTTGTTATATTCTTCGTATGTGTTGAGTGTTTTTGCTCTTTTTTTTTGTCTTTCTTAGTGAACAACTTCTTATACCTTTGTTTTGCTGATAAACTTATTTACTCATTTTTTATTATATTCTTCGTATGTATTGAGTGTTTTTCTCTTTTTTGTCTTTCTTAGTGAGCAACTTCTTATACCTTTTTCTGGTGATAAACTAATTTACACATTTTCTGTTATAATCTTTCGTATGTGTTGAGTGTTTAAGCCCCCTTTTGTCATTCTTAGTGAACAACTTCTCATACATTTGTTCTGCTGATAAACTGATTTACTCATTTTTGTTATATTCTTCGTATGTATTGAGTGTTTCAGCTCCTTTCTCTTTGTTAGTGAACAACTTCTTATACCTTTGTTCTGCTGATAAACTTATTTACTCTGGTTTTTATTTGTTGCTGTTTTCTTTTTTAAACGTTTTATCACTTGTTGGGAGGGGGGGGTCGATAATGTTATGCTACAAGCACTGATCATGCCTGGATGACATTTACTCGCAAACCCTCACTTTCTACAGCATTCGAGCAGATATGATTTCAGAGAATGATGCTTGTCTTTTCGAAACAGGAGTGATCGTTATCATTTTCAGTCGGGCTTGTGTTTAAAAACGGAAAGAGACGAAAGAAGACACTAAAGATAGAAATCAGTGAAATTGAGAGAGAGAGAGAGAGAGAGAAAAAAACGAGATTTCTACGTTCTCTTACGCTCGTCTGCGCGCCCTTACATAAACGTCCTCAGGTCTGCGTATCGAAGCAAACATAGACATGCATATTTGCACCTTAACACACATGCATATCAATATGCGCATGCGCTCACACATAGCTGTCCACATTAATACAAGTACATGTTTGTGCTCACATAAAACATATACAGAAACACGGACATTCTTATACACACATATGCATATGGAAACATGCACGTACATACATTTTCTTTTGTTTTACATGGAGTTCATCGCTTATCAAGGCCCAATGGCCACTCGGGGATAAGGGTTATTGTGTGTTCAAAATCACTGGATTCGGCATTAAATAACCTGAAAAGGGTTGATATGCTGTAAAATAAAACAACCAACCAATTAAAATGAAAAACAATCTAAATAATGATAACTACCCGCCCTAACAGCAGGAGGTAACTACCCTCCAAAGGAGAAGGTAACACCTGGAAAAATGGTATCATGACCACTGTACATGCACTAACTACCTGGCTACCTAAGACGGACATTCTTATACACACATATGCATATGAAAACATACACATACATACATTTTCTTTTTTTACATGCAGTTGCTTAACTTCGGTGATCTTACGAGAACCGGAGTGTCAACGTGACTCTGCCGTACATTATATGCTTTGCTTGGGATAGATTAAAATGAAAAAGTCCTGGATATGACCTTAAACTATATCCGATGGTTAGGCCCCAGTTTGCGAGCTTTGGGGAGTGTGGAGCTAGCCCTTAATTGCCATTGCTCCCAGGCCGACTCCGACCCGGAGTGGTAGTACCTATTCGAGTCCCAGCTATGGGTTAAATAGAAACCGGCTTGAAAAAAAAAAAAAAAACATGTTCTATTAAAAATATTTCTTCAAAATCACTGGATTCGGCATTAAATAACCTAAAAAGGGTTGATATGCCGTAAAACAAAACAACCAACCAATTAAAATGAAAAACAATCTAAATAATGATAACTACCCGCTATAACAGCAGGAGGTAATGCCTGGGAGGACGATCTATTAACAGCAGAACAAATACTAACTACCCTCCAAAGGAGAAAGTAACGCCTGGAAAAATGGTATCATGACCACTGAACATGCACTAACTACCTGGCTACCTAAGAAATGGGGTTATGACTAAGAGGCCAACGGACCAGATATAATACTCTAAAAAGGAGGAGATAATACATGTGAGGGATCATGAACACCAGAACAGTTGCTACACTCCTCCCTCTAAAATAGAGGGGGGTAATGCCTGGATGGGTGGTTCCCTTATTTTATTCTTTTTTTGTTTTTTGTTAATTGCTATTTCACCCCAAACAGGGCACAGTGTCACATAGATGTAGGTGGCTACTATTTGTAACATAATTTGCAGGGGCACTATGTAGGTAGTTGAGCAGCAAGATATCTGATCACATTATATTTGAATTTCTACACGTCAGTACAGCCAGAGAAGTGGGGACCCAGAAGGGAATCCAAAATCTATCAGTTCGAGGGAGATATTATGTTCTAAATTCCCGATTCCGATAAAATCACCGATTCTGACTGTTTTTAACCTCTAAATATTTAGCTATAAAATTGTTGTGCTTTTTTTTGTGTGGTTTTGTTATTCCAATTACTGTAAAACCCCATATAATATATGCAAAGTAGGTATTTGAGGTTGGGATCTATAGTTTTTAATTTTTTTTTTACACAGGAATCACCACATTATCAAGGCCAAGAGGCCACTCAAGGATAAAGGTTAAAGAGTGTACAGTAGAAATTGGACAATATAGTAATCATTAGTAATGAAAATTCGGTTGATAACTTATATGGAACGGCTCATCAAGAACTTCATTACGTTAGACTTGAACACAACCATATTGTAGTCAGCCGGAAAGCAAGAAAACGGAAGACAATTCCACAGGCGTGCAGTTCTAAGAAAGAAGCTTTGTTCATGGAATCTACGTTTAGGTTTAGGCACAGATAAAGAGTGGGGGGGGGATTATTGATAGTGTTTTCAGCTAGACGAGTGTTTCTTGTGAAAGTTTGGTGAGGGGGGGGCATAGATTGAAGCTCAGTCGAACACTTTCCATGAAAATAACGATACATCAGAGACAAACTCGCAACATCTCTTCTGTCGGTAGTTAAAAAAAATTATATATAAACCTGTGTATCGCTTCATTGCAGGTCAATTTTTTTTTAATTTTGTAATTGTTATGAAACGCAGAGAAATGAAAGAACACTGGCAGAGCATAACAAGGTGCCTTATTTGTATGTATGTTTGTGTAGTTTAAACAAATATTTTGAAAGTTATGCAAATTTTTCTATTTTCTGGCAATTTTAAGTGTGTATCACTTTATTGCAAGTGTCTAAAAATGTATATTTTCGGTAATAAAACAATATTCTAACTTCATATTTCTATTTATATTAAACTAGCGAGCGGTACCCGGCGTTGCCCGGGTGTTTGGAGGTGTGGGGGGGTAAAAAAAGTAAGTATGAGGATCGAACCCGAACCCTTGAGGCAAAGTTGTAAATTAAAGTGTGAAAAAGAAAAAAGTGCGACGTTAACAATTGCCCCACCGCGACATGCTTACGGAAACACGTTTGAATTTATTTCATTACTTGGATTTAGCAGGTGCTCGTTTTAATAAGTTAATGAGGTCAAGTTTGACTGCGGGATTTCATTTACTGCTGAACGCTTTTTTTCCTAGCCCCCAAGATCTTATAGGAAAAAGACTAACCCACATGAGGCGAGCGACAAATATTGAATATTTTCTTCCCGAAATCGAGCAAATTAAATAGACAGGCGATCTTCGTTGTTAACTGTGAGATATTACGATTTATATGTGATATAAAAAGTTTTAAAAAGTTGTGAAGTGAGCGACCGCTTCTCTGAAAGAAGCCTTTTGTCGACACACAGAAAAAGCGAACACACATACATACATTTTCGCTTTTATATTTATAGATAAAGAACATATCCAGTAACCAAAAACAAGAACGAATTTCACATTATTTTATTTAAGGAAATCTTTATTTATCAACATAACTCCCATGCTTCAAAATCACTTTTAATCGCCTGTTGTCAACTGATGATGTCAATCGGCGGATTTGAAATGATGTTGAAATGATCCAAAATCTTCCTCCAAAGTTCATCCTTCGACGAAAATCGAACACCTCCTTCATAAACTTTCATCTTTATTATCGACCAGATCTACTCAATTGGGTTTATATCTGCAGAACAAGGTGGTCATGTCACCAAATTTTCTCCACGAATGCCTAATGACTTAGCGTAGAATATCGTAGTCTTGGCGGAGTTGAATAGCGCATTGTCGTGCATAAAAATCAACTGACATGCAGAAGTTCAAGTGTAATGTGAACAGACACATTGCTGCTCAACTCCCGCCATGGTATCCCTGCAACTTATGCCCCTGAAAGTAGCCCCTACATCAAAGTGGCACCATGCCTTGTTTGTGGCGAAAACGTAAAAAAAAAAATAAATAAATAAAATAAAATAATATAAATGCGGTAAAACTCGTATTACGCAGTTCTTTGTCCTTCAAATGGTCGTAATTGTCTACAAAGTGAGATCGTGTAAACTGTACTAAAGAGCACTTTCTGTGTCTCCTACCCTCCCTCCATTGTAAACCACGAAGCCAGAAAAACAAAAGCAACAAAAAACATTACTAATGTGCTATCAGTTTACAGAAGATCTTCGAAGTTGTTTAGCTTTCACGGTCCCTGGTCTCGGCGGTCGGGTTTATTAACAGAAAAAATCTCATCAAGCCTGCCCGCCTAATTTCCCGGCAAACAATTGGCTTGCTTCGTCTGAGGATCCCGCCTGAATAATCTTCCAGTCCTTATCTCCGCCCAGGTACCCCCTTATCTGTTTTTATTTTTTTGTTCGTTCTTTTTTTTTTTTTTTTTTTCTCGTTCGGGTAGGTGGGGGCGTTCCTTTGAAAAGAAAAGTCACCGTCTGCTTAGGACCGGCCACCATCTCTCTATGCTTTTTCTTTCCTTTTCACCCCCCCCCCTCATATTGATGCGGTTTTTCACATTCGTTGTAAAGCTTCTTTTTTTTTTTGTGTGTGTGTTTTTCAACTTGCATCGTTGATTTACAAATGAGGAAACAACCGAAGAATCATGTAGACGTTGAGTAGATTTCAGCAGCACAGCCTCCGATGTACCGTAAAAAACTGGAAGACTTACCTGCTGTAACATGTACTATTTAACTATCTATCTATCTATCTATCTATCTATCTACCAGCTTTTCTATATGGACATTATTCAGCTATCGCACCCGCTCACTCTGTTTCTGTTGCTCTCTTCTATTAATCTATCTATTTATATATTTTAATAAATATAAAATTCTGTGAACCGCACGGGTGTCTTTGCTTGCTTGTTTGCTTGAATGCTGTCTTCGACGATCGAGCGATTCTGTATTTCGAAAAACGGACGACAGGTGATTTATACATATCTTCTTATATATAAAAGGCAAAATGGGCACGCGCGTTTGTGTATGCCTACGAATAGCTTTTTGCGTCACGTCAGGTTTTCTTTCACTTTTTTCCGCTTTCACGTCACGGGTTCGAGCCTACCTGCCTACTACCACATTTTTAATTGTTTTTTTTTGTTTTTTACATCTGCAAACACCCAGGCAACGCCGGGCGCCCAAGCTAGTAATTATATAGAATCGACAATTACTTAGGACTTGTACTCAGTTATAGCCGACGGAAACTGCGCAGGCTCCTTCGTGTAAGGAATAAAAAGTTCCATCGAAATTCCGTTCAGATGCCTGAGTTCGAGAGAAAATCTCCCGAATTTGACAAGATATACATGATTAAGGCCGGTGGTTGTATCGGCCGAAACCTGAAAATAACACGCAATATGAAAAGAGCAGTCTGAAGAATCGAGTCAGTACAAGTAATTACTCCTAAAATTCAAAAACAAAAACCAATATAGATCAAATATGTTATACAACTTAGGCTTTCACCAGTGAATTAATAACAGTGATTTTGTTATATATATTATTTAATTGGAAGTCATTATTGAGATGACTATTGTTGAGATAGTATTGTTGTTTCACGATAATTGTCCGCCATAAATAAATTGAAGATCAGATGATAAATAAATGTGGATTTAAAAAAAAAAAAAATCCAACCTTGATCGCCCTTCGGGGTCCATGGCGCACTGGATAGAGATGTTGAGTCTCTACGGTTCCAGGAGAGAATTGTTTGAAGATAGCTGTTTCAATCCGAAAGCAAAAGCCGGCAAGAGGTTTATTGGCCAATGCGCCGTGAGAGGACGACAACTATAGATGGCAGTTAGGAGATTCGGAGTTCCTATCCCGTCGCGATTATCACCTGACGAAGCCCAGAGGAATAGTTGACCGAAACGTCGTGAAACAGCAACTAAGAAAGATGAGCATAATAGT
The DNA here is from genome assembly GCF_053919585.1 of Euprymna scolopes. Taxonomy (NCBI): domain Eukaryota; kingdom Metazoa; phylum Mollusca; class Cephalopoda; order Sepiida; family Sepiolidae; genus Euprymna; species Euprymna scolopes. The sequence goes on along the minus strand of NC_136521.1, from coordinate 54,395,813 downwards.
CCGCAAAAATAAATTGATTTTGTTTTGTTTTTTGTTTATGTTTCATTATCGAGCAATAACGACGAAGATTGGTATCGCATGAAAGCTCAGTCTCTCGGACAACAAATATCCACAGATTGGCAAAAAATATTCATTCTTTCACCGTCAACTGGGCTGTTTATTTCAAGGAGGAGTCAATATTATCGTCGACATTTTTTGCAATGTAAGCATACGCCTTGCAATGACTAAGCTTAATTTGAACGGCGGCGACGTTGTATGTCGCGGTGGGCGCGGCGACAAAACGGTTCGATTTTTTTCACTTCCTTTAGAGGTTTGAGCCTGCCTACCTACTACTTTTTTTGCGCTCACACGGATACTCGCCGCTATTTTCATTTTTTAAAGGGGGGTTTGAAATATCTTTTTAGTGCTGTTGATTAATACGCTTACAAAAAAAACTCTCCACACCCGGAAAACGCCGGGTAACCTCGCTAGCTCTTAACGAATACGCGACGTTGGGCTCATCTGAATTTTTTTCTTTTTCCGATATTATATTGCCAGGCATTTTTTAAAGCAGTAAATAAGTATATGCACCAGAGGATTCGATATTGACATAATGATAACCGATTGTTTTTGTATAACGAAACAGATCTGCAAAAAAAAAAACAATACCGAAATTGCTATATGCTGAAAGAGCTTTTTAGTAAGAAAAATAAACATTCGAACCTTGGGATACTATACTGTTACTCTTTATATCTATCTATCTATATATATATATATATATATATATATATATATATATGTGTGTGTGTGTGTGTGTGTGTGTGTGTGTGTGTGTGTGTGTGTGTGTGTGTGTGTGTGTGTGTGTGTAAATTTTTGTGCGGGAGAGAATTTTATAATTGCTAAATAAAGACCTTTTTTATGATAATGAATTTTAAAAATAGCTCGATAATGAAACATTTTTTATATTAATTTTATTAATTTTAAAATCGATTATGCTGTGAAAGAAGTCTTTATTTTGCAATTATATACATACACACATATATATATATACATATATATATATATATATATATATATATATATATTCAATTTTTTAAATATTTTTTTTGTTACCGATTTGATTTTTTTACATTGAGATTTCGATATCACTGACCCCATGTCTAATAACATTTTAAAATGATTTTTTGTTTTTGTTTGCAGGTAAGTCAAGACTGGTTGCCATTTTTATTTCTTTCATTTTCTGATGGAAACCGAGAAACATTTATTTACTAAGCATTGAGGATCTCAAATCGGAAAGATAAGTAAAAACCTTTGCAATTGAATAAATCGATGAATTGTTTCTATCTCCCTCTGTCTCCCCTCCCCCTTTCTATCTATCTATCTATCTATCTATCTATCTATCTATCTATCTATCTATCTATCTATCTCTGGCTCTGCTCCATCTTTCTGTCTTGCTTCTTCTACCCGTCCTCTCCTCACTCTCTGTTTCTTCCATTATCTTTCTTCTTCCTCTTTCTCTTTACCTATTGTAATGTTACCACACACGTTGTAACCTCAGTCACAAAGTAGACAAAGAACAGCAAAGTACGTCAACTCGTTTTTTCTCGTTGTAGCAACATTAATTTCCTCATTATTCCGACATGCGTGACCTCGTTACGGTCGTGACGTCACCACAGTTCTAACATGCACTCGAACGTCATCCACGTCTCTATAGTTATCGTCTTCTCTAACGTGCTCTTTTTCGTTTTTATAGTCTTTTATTTTACCGGTAACGTCATTTCCCTTTGTTACAATATGTCCATTTCTCCTCTCTATGTTTCTCTCTATCTATACCCTTGTCTAACGCATATTAACTATCGATATATAACTAAACATTTATTTTTATACTCGGGGGCACCACTAATCAAGGCCCATAGGGTACTCCAGGATAAAATTAGACATCCCAGCAATTTTGGATATTGGATAGGATTTGCTTATTTAAGATGACAGCTAAAAATAGAATTGCTTAAATTTTAATTAAAAACGACCATATTGTAGTCAGGTTGGAAACAATCCAGCAGTATTATGTTCTACAAACGAGCATTTTCAACAAAAAGTTTTTTATTAGTTTTTTTTTGTGCATTGGAATCTTAGACCAGTAAGTAGCCATTGTGTTAACTAGTATGAATTTTGGGAAAGATCACATTAGTACTTGCCAAGATGACCTGACAGTAAGCGAAAATATACTAGTGCCGGTGGCGTGATTAAAGCAAGGGGGCGGGTTCAAACGTTAGCTTTCTAGTCAAACGTGTCAGAAATGCAAGTATCGAAATATAATTCCGCATTTAAAGAGAGAAATAAACGGACTTGTAAAAGACAATTTGAAACGAGACGGTCGCTATGCTTCTAACAATTTAGAGATAATGTAAACGAATGACACCTCGATGTCTGCCCGTCTGCGTTTCTCAATTTCCATGTAAAGGAACAAATAAGAAGTAATTGCTTTTATCCTTGGTAGTTTCCATCTATTGCATGAATCTCACTTGTCTGTTTGAATGTATATATGTATGCATGTATGGCCAAAACATTTGTCAACGACATTAGACCGGGTCGAAACCGGTATTCTCTGAAAGGGCGATGTCTCAGTCCACTAAGATATGAGAATAAGAAAATACGGTTACTTATGTCCTATAGAAATAGACGTTTGCAATGAGGGAGGGTAGAAAAATAAAAAGCATTCTTTCGTAACAATTTAACCAGACACGCATGCGCGAAAAAGTTCTGTCTTGAATTGGTTTAAATGAAAAAAAAAACAGCGTTACAGCGCAGATGCCATCGTAGACCAGTGGTTATCGTGTCAGCCTTGTTTTCTGAAGATTCCACGTTCGCGCCGACATAAGGAACAATTTCTTTTTTCAATTTGTAAAGTTTTAATATTTAAACAGGGTTATTTAGGCCATTTTTTTCCCGTTGCTTATTATTTATTTTCCCTTTTGTTATTGTTTTGATTTATCCCCCCCTCCCGAACACACACACAGCTCACCGCCACCGGGCAACCCCAGGTATCCCCGCTAGTCTTTCATAAATATACCCTCCCTTTCTTTCTATATAATAACACTTTTGAAAACTCAGCAAGTATCTATTGTGTTTACCCGAATGAGTAGATTCGTCTTTATATACGGCATGATCACATTGACATTAGATTACCGAAGTTAAGCAACATTGAGCCTGGTCAGTACCGAAATGGGGGATCAATTTTTGAATTTCAGGCGCTGTATGTAGGAGGACGTCAACACCTCCCTATAAGAGATGCAAAAACCTAACATCATCATCAGCCCTGACGAGGTTATACATGAGACTGGGGTCCGCTTGTGAATTCCATATCACCATCAAACTTCCTGCTTTGGAGCAAGTCGGTTGAACCCGCTTAGTGTTAATGCCGCTTTGGTAGGGAGCTCGCTTTAGTTGCTGTGTTTATAGTTAAGCAACAGATGAGCCTAGCTGGTACCAGATAGATGACCGTTTGGGAATACTAGGCGCTGTATGTAAGGGGCGTCGACACTTCAGGTTGTTCCCGTATCCTGCCTGGCCTGCAACATTCGGACTAGTTGTGTACGTTTAAATTCTTACACGGTTTCGTTGTGTTCTGGTCATCTTTCGAGTTAAGTCAGAGTTTATCAGTCGTTCCCGGATTTTGGTTATCTGTTTTATTTTAATGGGATTTTTTACATTGGTTCCTGAGATGAATAATTTTTCTATTCGTTGAAAATGTCGCTATTAGAAAAATGTATGGTAGGTCCTCTTTTTGAATGGCGAAAATGAAAGAGTAAACTACACGTCCGGAGGAAGAATGAGAGTAGCTTATACAAGTCAGCATCTTGTTTAGGTTCGTTTCTATTTTTATATTGATTTTGAACTAAATTCAGATTAAAAAGAAAATCATTAAAAAAAACTTAGCAGTTATATGTGCAGATCTAATTCATGCGGATATATATATATATATATTGTTTTAAGTAAAATGGTCGAACAAATAAGTCTGTCAACCACCTTTGAATTGTGTTTATACCGTCATTCACTGCAATCAAGCCACAATGAAAGGGAGACGTAAGGACTACTGTGAATTAGGGGTATCCTAAGTAGAAAGTTGGGCTTCGAGATTTTTGTTCACATTACATTTTTAAAGGAGTTTTAAAACATTTTTTAGGGCTGTTGATCAATACCATTACCATAAAACCTCTCCACACCTGGGAAACGTCGGGTACCCTCGCCAGCTCTAAATGAATACGCGATGTTAGATCCTATTTAATTTTTTTCTTTTCTCCGACATTATATTATCATGCATTTTTCTTTTAAAGCAGTAAATTAGTATATGCGCAAGAAGATTCGATATTGGCATAATGATAACCGAGTGTTTCTGCATAAGGAAACAGATCTGTAAAAAAAATACCGAAATTGTTATATGCTGAAAAAGCTTTTTGGTAAGACCTACTGTGAATTAGGGGTATCCTAAGTAGAAAGTTGGATTGAAAGATGTTTGTTCACATTACATTTAAACGTTTGTATGTTGGTACAGTCAGAGATGCAGAAAAGAAATTTCAAATACTATCAGTTCAAGAAAAAAAAAACTATTACAGTAGAAAACTTCGACATTTGAGGACCTCTATATTGAACGGTGGGATTTTGCTTATGGACTAATTAATCGGGATATTTAGGTAGAAGGAACACTCGTGGTCGGAGCATCTTCCATTAAAGTATTTATAAAACCTGCATAAGAATTCAGCATTGCGGTGAGGGGACAGAGAATAGAGATTGCAAGATGGTGTGAGGTCTATTTGATTAGATGCCTCGTTTTTCAGCTGTTAATAGCGATTCCGTTCGGATTATCTTTCGGGTTTAGTCGGGCTTGATCTCTCATCCAAGGATTTTGGTTCAATGTTTCATTTTAATGTGACTTTTCAAACCGGTCCGTTGACAGAATCCTTTCAAACGAGCGGAAATCATTTCTGTTAGTTGAAATTGTCGTGATTAGAAAATCTATGTGAGATCCTCTTCTTGGACATCGAAAAAAGAAAAAAAAAATGAAATAAACGAAATGGGAAAGAAAAAGAGTAGTTTATATAAGCCAGCATCTTCGTCACGTTCACTTGCAACGTATCTCTATTTTCCCACAGGGACTTTTACATTTAGCTTGGCATTATTTAGTATGTTGGCTTCGATTGGATTCAGTTTGCTTGGAAGTTGAACTCTAAATGATCCTTTAACAGCTTAAACTACTTTCTGACGTCTTGCTCCCCCTCTCTCTCTCTCTTTAAATCTGTTAAAATTTATTTATTTATTTATTTGAGAAATTCTCTGCGGATTATTATATCGATTGATCACAGAAATTGTTGAGGTGTTAGTTTTTTTTTACAATTTGTTACATTATTTAGTCTAATGATTTTAGTTGGGTTCGGTTTGCTTGGAAGTTCAACTCCAAATGATCACTTGGCGGATCAAATAACTCGCTTACGTTGTCATCTCCTTCTCTTAATGTGTTAATTTTTATTTAATTTTTTTTTTTTTAGAAAGTCTCTGCGGATTATTATATCGATTCCTCACAGAATTTGCTGAAGAGCTACTATTTAAAATAAACAAAAAAAAACAGAGTTGTTTAAAATAAGTATTGGGTTCAATATGTTAAAAAAAAAAGAGAGGGACGTAAAACGACCGTGCTTCAGTTGATAAATCCGGATGCTAAATAACACTCTGTCTGAGAGCTCATCTTTCAAACTACCCGGCCTTACATTTACAGACTGCATGAATTTGAACAAATACATTTAAGAGCATTGCCAAGAATGCTGATCCCCAAAAAAGGACGCGATCCCTTTACTGTATTACAAAATTGCTTCCACAAGAGAGCATCATATTACTTTACAAAGTCCCAATTAGCCCATACATGGAGCAGTGCTGCCGCATATGCGCTCGTGCATCTACCACTGGTCTCTCACTCTTAGGCAAGGGTTCAAAAAAGAGTCTCAAATCTAATATGTTCACATTGTGGGCCAAGCTTCAAACTCTGGTCCATCACAACTATGTCGCCTTCTTGTATACTTGTTTTACAATTACTTCAATAGAATGTCCTCTGATAAACTCATAGCATTTGTGCCCCCTGTTGAGCACTTTCAGTTGAAATAAAAAGTCGGTCAATTTAGCTCTGATGCGCAGATTATCATATAATGATTAGATCTCTCTGACAGATGTTAAAAAGCATTTAAAAATAAATGTTTAAAATTCAACAATATTTCTCGCAATTAACGGTAGCCGAATGAAATACGTCCTTGCTAATGAAGCCAGAGATGGTTTCTGTTGCTGTGTTCGAATCTATCGACTGGTGCTAATCGTGACCCCTTGCACTAATGATTCCTGAAAGGATGGCACATTAGTGTCTGTAGGTATTTGATAATTATTATAATAAATAATAATAATAATAATAATATATATATATATATATAGTAACTTATCTATATATATAAAAGCGAAAATGTATGTATGTATATATATATATATATGTGTATGTGTGTATGTCTGTGTGTCTGCTAAAACTTTCGACAGACAGAACAAAAATTCACAAATTTGGTCTTACATGAAAGCCCCATCTTTCACCCGAAAAATATCGAAAAATTGGCCAAAAATATTAATTTTTTCACCCTGAAATCAACACTTTCCTACAGGGGGGGGGCAACAAATACCGTCCTCTCATGACGAGATCGGTTCTACGCAAGCGTCAGACGACGTCATGACCTGATTTAGTTTAAATATTTGAAGAAGTGACATAATTTCATGTACGTCGTGTTAACTCAGATGGTTAGAGCGTTGGTTCTTTATTTAAACGTTTTGGGTTCGAATTGTGGTGCGAGATCTTTTTTTTCTATTTTTTAAATTTTAATATTGAAGCAGTGTTATTTAAGCCATTTTTCACGTAACGTTCGTTTTTCTGTTTTTTTTTATTTCGCTTATTCTTAGGTTTTCATAAACACCCCACCCCCGACCGACAACACACACCCAAAAACACCCGGGTACCCACCGATTTTTTAAAGTTTAATATCGAAAAAGGCTTATTTAAGCCATTTTTCATGTTTTTTTGTTTTTATTTTTCAGATTTTTTAAAGCAGTTTTAACGTTTTCTATTTTTTGTTTTTTCGATTTTTACATTTAACATCGGTCGTTTGCCTTACGTTACTTTTTTGTATTTTTTTAATGCTGTTTTGATTACAACCACCCACCGCCCGGGTACCCCCCCCCCCGCTTATGTTTTAACCTTCGTTTTTCTGGGTTTTTTTTACTTCGCTTATTCTTAGGTTTTCATTAACACCCCCACCCCCGCCCGACCACACACACACCTCCAAACACTCGGGCAATGCCGGGTACCCCCCCCCACCCGCTAGTAAAATATATATGGCGATTAAACTACACTGAATATTCCGCGTTTCATCCACTGTGGATGAAACGCAGAATATTTAGCTTAATCTCCATATATATTTTATAACTTACTAACAAGCTCTACCTGCGTATTGAGCACTGTTGAGATAAATACTTAAACATTACGCATAAATTTATACTTTCGTATATTAATTTTATGTGAGTAAATGAAGTAGTTATATATATATATATATATATATATATATATATATATATATATATATATATATATATATATATATATATATATTCGCGATCTAGCACTTTATTTGATTTCTCTTTGTCGCTTTCTAGCACCATAAAATAAAATATTTATTTCAAAACTATACATACGTATTCCAAAGACAAGCCAGCTGCTTTACTGTGGTTGATAAAAACCAATATAACTCATGAGACGCTGATGAATTATGTTGTTTTTTTATCAGACACAGAAGGCTGTTCAAATACAATGAAGCTGCTGGTTTATCTTTGGAATATGTATGTATAGTTTTTAAATAGAAAATTGTTTGTATATATATATATATATATATATATATATATATATATATAGAGAGAGAGAGAGAGAGAGAGAGATGTATATATATCCCTGACAAGCAACAAAATCACACCCCTTTACGGTTGAGGTCCCTAGATGCAAGAAAGCCTTCTGCTCTAATAATGTATTTTCTCGGACTGCTAGATTTGGAAGTCCCTCCTTGTTTTCTGTTTCTCTTGCTATACTAACCTGCAAACGTTTAAATATAATGTGAACAAACATCCCGCTATTCAACTCCCCACCGTATCTGTTAGACACCATCCCAAATGTTAACTCTTCCAAGTGGCAATATGCCTTGTTTGAGGTTTCATTTGAGGACATTTTCAGTGAAGGTGTGGGATGTTGCTTACTGACGTGGTTGATAATTCAAGCCGTTATTTATGAAAATAATTTTATAAAATCAATTGTAGGTTCTCCACGAGTGAATGTAGACTACAATGTATTGTGTCACGGCGGGATTCATGAGAGCTTCCTCCCAATGCATCGCGATAGGTTTATGTTGTGGTGGCACCCACTCATTCACATATGTGGATAATATTACACATAAATAGCAAGACTCGGTTAGTCTGAGTGTATGTTAACCAGAAGCCACCGAAGGCCGAGCCGAGAGCAGATATGTTCTCCAGCCAAGACTCTCCTACCTGACAACCATTATGTAAATATACTGTAAATATACTTTTCCTAATACACTTCTTATTGATCTACCTTTGTTTGTTGAGTCTTCATTTGTATTGCCTTATACGTTATTTGGTTCAACCTGCAAACATAACAGTTGGCGACGAAGATGAACGTCAAACATAACAGTTTATATATGCATATATATATATTCCTGACAAGCAGCAAAATCACACCCCTTTACGGTTAAGGTCCCTAGATGCAGGAAAGCCTTCTGCTCTAATAGTGTCTTTTCTCGGACTGCTACACTTTGGAATTCCCTGCTTGTTTCCTGTTTCTCTTCCTCCCGATGCATCGTTTCAAACAACAGCAGGCAGTCAATCGATTTGATTGATAAAAAAATATGGGCGATTTTGTCGAATTCGATGACGATAGAAATATTGAAAGTGCGAAAAATTGGTTGATTATCATTCAATCCCGAGCAACGTCGGGCCACTCTGCCTGCTAGTTTCAAATAAAAGTGTCGCATGTTGTAGCTGTGACATGTAAGCGAGAAAGTACATTGATCGAGGAAAATTCCAAGGAACACGCACCGAAGTTTCTGGTAAAATGGAATTAAAAAAAACTCCAAAATTTCTAGCTTCTCTTCGCATTTCACCACTGTTTTTTTTTAATATTTATTTTTTTTTGTTTTATTTATTTATTTTTTTTATTTTATTTTATTTTTTTTTACATTTTATTTTTTTGTTGTTGTTGTTATACCTATAGGCACATTTGGAGGGCGGAAAGTTTCGAGTATATGTCCCTGTTTACCATTCCTGAGATAATGGAAGCATATTTCAGAAAACCGTGTGTTTATTTATTTATTTATTTTATTATTCGGAAACAAACACGTCCATTAGATTTTAAAGAATATTAACACTCTACGCTATTCAATTGTACGAATATCACTCCCGGGCAACATTGGGCACATTTGCTTGTGTAATAATGAATCTCTTTAAGTAAAAATAAGGCTAAAAATTACTAAAAGAATTTTAAAATTCTGTTTTTTGAGGTATTTTTTTTTATGGATTTATTCTTTCATATCGATTTAATATTTGAAATTTAATGAAAGTTAAAATCAGATGCAATGTATTTTATTAATTAAAAGAAGAAACATGTCCTTTCCAAAACAGAAATTGGCGATGTTTAGCCGAAAGCTAATATCTATCGATTTTTTTTAAGACGTACATTTATTTTTCCATTAATATTGTAACTAACTTGGAGTTCTCACACAGATCATCATCAGATATTATTAACTGAAGACAACCGGTGGTATTTCCAGTAGTCTTAGTGACAACAAGTCTCTCAAGATTGACAATAATCTCCACCTCTTTCTAGAGGCTTTGTTAATGAATTTGCGTTATCGCAGCAGCCGCTCTCCATTGATTTATCGCTAGCAATGTCCAGTGGGCTTCACTATAATTTAGACAGCAGTTATCATCTACGAGTTCTCAGTTCTCTTCACTCTTATCCAGTTGACGTCTAGTTAATTCTTTCTCGCTTTGATCTTTCCATCCTCCTTAATCTTGGCGACACTGCATTTTTAAATTTTTTATTTTACTTTGTTGGGGGGGGGCTTGTTTTGCGGTTTCCATTTCATTGGTTCTCTGTGGTTTTATTCTGTTTCTGTTTTATACCTATTGCAGTATCTCCTTCGTGTTTGTAGTTTGTGTGAGTTGGTTTCCACATTCTATGATTTTTCTCAATATTTAAACTGTTTTCATTGTTGCTATTCGTGGTATCTTCGCAGTCTTCCTTCTGATTCCAATTTCCCTCATTCTTTTATTATTAGCTCACAAGGAGCTTTCACAAAGATCATAAAGGACCTCTCCTTGAAAACAACCTGTGTTGTTACCTGGAAGCGGAGTGACAAGTCTCCCCAATTTTCCAGTACTCTCCACCTCTTGGTATCATTTGCAAAAAATAATTGCATTATCGCAATCGCCGCTTACCACTTGGTCTCCATTTGAATTTGAGTGGCAACAAGTCTCCCCAAGTTTTCTTCACACTTGTCCAGCGGAGGTCTGGTCAGTGCTCTCTTCTCGGTCTTTGCATCCTCCTTGACCCTTCTCGGCTATTTGGCATCATTCTATTGGGGGGGGTTATTGGGTAATGGGAGGGAATGGGGACGGGATAGAGAACTTATGGATATGCATCGTCAATGTTCTTGGTTCTATGTAACGCTTCATATTTTTGTCTCTGTAGTAGCTCGTGTAGCCCGTGCATGTGGCTTAATTTACTTGTCTGTACGTCCAGTGTCTCAAAAAAAAAACATCATCGCAAACATTAAGTAATTAGAAACAAAATCGCATCCCTTTATCAGTTAAAAAACATTAAAACTATCCCCCCTCCAAAATATATTTAAAAAAAAATAATATGGCTGTCTGTGTTACATGATAAGGGCTGCCCCCTTTTCATGTAAGTATAAAAATAGAGAGATTACTTAAAATGAAAATAAAATGAGAGAAAGCAGAAATCGAACCTTGGATATAAGTTTTAAAGAACAATAGGTTTAAATGGAATGTCCAGTAAATTGTTTATTCTAATGAAATAAATAATAAATAAACTATTCAATTGTTAGAAAGAATATGGATAATAAAATATGGGTTAAATAAATTAGATATGTAGGTTGAATTCCTTTGTGGAAACAACAAAAGAAAAAATAGGTTATTGGGAAATCAGAATGTCGGAAACGTGTAAGTCGCGCATGTTGGTGGCACATGAGTTTTGCTCACGTGGCCGGACATGCATGGATTTCTCAATATAGGAAGTGATAGTTAGTTAGTTAGTTAGTTAGTTAGTTAGAGAGTTAGTGAGAAACTCAGAGAGAGTCTGGAGTTTGAAATTCGAACGTCTAGAAGCGAAGACGGTCACTTTGAAACTTAATATGTGAAGCTTTGAATTCTTGATGAGAAAACCACGGCCGGTCGTGAAGAAATAAAACCATCATGTGTTTTTGTATAACGTCGTCTTGTGTTGTGATTCTACAAAAAGGTAAATTGAATTGTTATTATATGTCTATATGTCCTGTGTTATAAAATGTCGTGACATACACATCTCATATCCACAATGTGAATCTACATCTCATGTCAACACTAAGACTGTATGAACACTATCTCCTCTCTCTAAGAGCTTCTCATGTCAACACTTCTAAGAAAGAACATTTTTAATATATATGAATCTTCATAAAACGAACAATCTCTCTTACAACATCTCTCTCTCTCTCTCTAAGATACAACATCACTTATAATAAGACTCTCTCTCAATGACAAACACTCTAATAAGACTCTTTCTAAGCATCACTTGTAATAAGACTCAAAGACTCTCTCTCTCTCTCTCTCTCTCTCTCTCTCTCTCTCTCTCTGAATAAGACCCCTAAATGTAACATCTGTTTACGGTTTTGAATTGACTATTTTACTTTATGATTTCAAAATAAAAATCATGATGAGAGGAGACTGCAAGTTCTTTTTATTATAAATATTTTTTATTTCAAAAATATGTGCATGTGAATTGACATCTCTTCCTTTGTTATTTATATTAAAGAATTATTCAGAATAGAAAACAGAGCATTGTATTGCGTGTTGAATTTTCTAGTGAAAAACATCTAATTTTTCAAATCAATTCGTTTTAGCTTTAAAATGTTCAAAATAATTTGCTAAAAAAATTGTTTTCAATTCGTCGTCGTTCGTTTTATTTTATTTGTTTATTCATTTTATTTACACTGTTTATTTTCAAAAGGTTCAACTACCGTGGAATTTCCACGGGTTCTGCTTATTATTATTATTATTATTATTATTATTATTATTATTATTATTATTATTATTTACTCATGAGAGTTAGTCACACAAGCCATCATCAAAGATTATTCTTTGAGAACAACTTGTGGTGTTCCCTGGAGTCTGAATGACAAAAAATATCCTCAGATTTTCAGTACTCTCCATCTCTTTCGATAACCTTTGCAAAATAATTTGCGTTATCGCAACAGCCGCTTACCATTGATTTCTCGTTGGCAGCGACCATTGTTTTTCACTGGAATTTGGGTGGCAATAAGCCTCCTCAAAGTCCCAGCTCTTTGCACTCAACCAGCGGAGGTCTGGCTAGTGCTTTCTCTCCTCGATCTTTCCATTTTCCTTGATCCTTCTCACATTTGATGTGATGCCAGTTTATGGTGACACAAAAAGCGGGTGGGGGTATATTACAATTATACCGTTTCCGTTTTCTATGATTCCGTGTAATGTCCTTTAAGTTTTACATGTGTAGCCGTTTCCGTGTGTCCAGTAGTTCATGTGTGTTAGTTTCCTTATTCAAGGGGTTTCCTTAATATTTCAGCTGTTTTCATTATTGTTGTTCATTGTATTTTTCTAGTCATTCCTCTGATTCCAATTTCTCCCATTCTTTTTTCAACGTTTTTCGTTTTTTTTCCCTAGCGCTCCTACTATTAGTGGTGTTATATTGACTCTCTTCATATTCCAGATTCCTTTGAACTCCCTGGTAAGTTCCGTGTATTTGCTCCGCTTCTCCCTGCCTTTCATCTTCACTGTGTTGTCTGCTCGAACGGCAAACTCAACAATCTGGCACGACTTTTCCTTCTTGCCAACTATAATAATATTATAATTATTGGCTCACAAGAAACGTCCACACAGGTCATCAAAGATTTCTACTTGAAAAAACAAAACCTGTGGTATTCCCTGGAAACTGAGTGACAACAAGTCTCCCCAGATTTCCAGTACCCTGTTATTGCCAATACTCTCTACCTCTTTCGATAATCTTTGCAAATTAGTTTGCACATCGCAACAGCCGCTTTTCATTGACTTATCGCTAACAATTACCATTGACCTTCCCTGGAATTATAATATCAATAAGTTTCCCCATCTGTCATTCTTCTTAGCTCTTATCCATTTTAGGTCATCTAATGTTCTCCCTCCCCGATCCTCCGGGACCCTTCACAACTCATTCGAGTGGCGCCATCTAAAGTGTATGTGTGCGTGGGGGACCATAATATATTATTGCGGTTTCAGTTTTGTGGTTCCATGTGATTTTGTTCTTCCTGATTTTGTTTTATTCCTACTGCAGCATCCAAGTTGCTCGTTCGTGCTCGCGGTTTATGCCGGTTGGTTTCCACCTGCCAGGATTTTCCTTGGGATTTCAGTTGTTTTCATTATTTCTATTCGCTGTGTCTTCTCAGCTTTCCCCTGAATCAAATTCCTCCCATTCATCATCATCATCATCATCATTTCTATTCGTTGTGTCTTCTCAGTATTCCCCTGAATCAAATAGCTCCCATTCATCATCATCATCATCATCATCATCATCATCATCATCATCATCATCATCATCATTTCTATTCGTTGTGTCTTCTCAGCTTTACCCTGAATCAAATTCCTCCCATTCATCATCATCATCATCATCATTTCTATTCGTTGTGTCTTCTCAGTATTCCCCTGAATCAAATAGCTCCCATTCATCATCATCATCATCATCATCATCATCATCATCATCATCATCATCATCATCATCATCATCATTTCTATTCGTTGTGTCTTCTCAGCTTTACCCTGAATCAAATTCCTCCCATTCATCATCATCATCATCATCATCATATACATCATCATCATCATCATCATCATCATCATCATTTCTATTTGTTGTGTCTTCTCAACTTTCCCCTGATTAAAATTTCTCCTATCATCATCATCATCATCATGATCATTTCTATTCGTTGTCTTCTCAGCTTTACCCTGAATCAAATTCCTCCCATCATCATCATCATCATCATCATCATCATCATCATCATCATCATCATCATCATCATCTCTATTCGTTGTGTCTTCTCAGCTTTCCCTGATTCAAATTCCTCCCATCATCATCATCATCATCATCATCATCATCATCATCATTTATATTCGTTGGGTCTTTTCAGCTTTTCCCTGACTCAGATTTCTCCCATCGTCGTTCTCGTCGTCGTCATCATCATCATCATCATCATCATCATCATCATCATCATCATCATCTCTTCAATTAACCTAAAAATAATTCAAATAAACATCAAATTAGATATACATAAAAGCAATATTATTCATGCAAACAGTAAACACGTCGAATTCTAGGTAAATAAGAAAAACACGCAATTAAATTTTAAATATATAAAAATTTAAAAAGCATTCTTTTACAACGTAGAAATGAATATATTTTTTAACTAATAATAATAATAATAATAATAATAATAATAATAATAATAATAATAATAATAATAATAATAATAATAAAGATTTATCCAATTTTACTTTGCAAAGAAAAGAGAAACAAAACAAATATGCCGTCATCAAAATGTCGTCTGTTTCGGTGTTTCTTTTTTTCTATTTTTTTTTTTTCATTTTTCAATACCTGCAGTTTTCGTTCCTTGGATCTCTTATACACAAAGAAAAGCGAAAGAATGAAGGCGCCTACAAATTGTTTTCCCATTTTGATATTTTCTAACACGCTTTACAATTGCAAACATTGAAAGGGCATCTTTTTTTTATTTTTTAAGCCATTCTGTTTTTCAATGAAGCATATTTCGCTTCAACGATATGTCGTACGCACGCACTTAACACTATAGTCAGAGGGGAATAGTTTGCAATGGTGTTTAAAGCTAAACAGAGGTTATAAACAATTACAAAATGGCTTCTAAAACAAGTACATAATTCACTGAAAAAGACATTGAGGATGTGTTCTCTTTCCCCTGCTCGAGGTAAAACTGTAAATTTTGGTCAAATAAGAAATATGGGTAAAAACGCATATTACCTTATTCAGGCATGCCCAACGCAAATAGAAGACCCTTCCATTAAAGTCACATTACTCGCTGGCGTCACAAAATAAAGTACAATGGCCACGGTTATCCAATAAGTGACTATCATGAGGATTATTTTAAAACAAGGTGCATTTACAAACGAATAAGTAAATACATTCTTTTTTAAATACAGGGTGGAGTGATAAAATCGTCGCTCTAGAAAAGACGGCATGATTCCATTTTCGTTTGATTAAAACCGGTTTACTTTTTTCTGTTGCAGACAATCTACTAGTGTACAAATCCCAAGAGCGATAGAAGCCAACTATCATGTCTGAAAGTGATACAATGCTCAATGAACGAGATCGAATGCTCTCTACCAATCCAAGTGCTGACAATGGAATCATTGTCACCACTCTCAACCTTCGTTGTAAATTTGGAACAAATTAAAACTACGTTTCTATTGAACTCTCATTCTTGACGTTATTCTCGCGTTACTCACAAACAGTTCAAACATTTCAAAATACAATGCGCGGCTCTATACAAACACACTTCTTGCTCCATATTTACAACATGGCAAGGAAGAAGAAGAAAAAGAAAAGAAAAACAACACACTGAAGATGGAGTCTACCCCCGAAATATATTTGTGATAAATTTTAAACTAGTAAAATATTTGTTTATTTTCCTAATATTACGTTGTGATTCGGTTTCAAGTGCACTTGATGCGTATTATATATATATATATATATATATATATATACAGAGAGAGAGAGAGAGAGAGAGAGAGAGAGAGAGAGAGAGAAAGAGAGAGACTTATGTATATATACATATATACTTTTATTTATATTCAGAAAATTTTTCAACTGAAGGTACTTTGAAATCAGCTGAAGAGTTCATTGGTTATTTATAACCGATTTATCGAAATATGATCATGTTTGACCTAGTGATTATGTAAAATGTTTATTTGAATATAAATAAAAGTATATATATATGTGTGTGTGTGTGTGTGTGTGTGTGTGTGTGTGTGTGTGTGTGTGTGTGTGTGTGTGTGTGTGGAAAAAGAGAGAGAGATACACAGAGAGAAAGTAAAAGTAAAATCAATAAACTAATTTACCAAAGCTGCGTATTTATGTTTCTAAAAATAGAGAGTCATATTAAATGGTGCATTTTACGGGAATTCGAAATGAAAAAACAAAAAACAAAAAAACAAACATAACTTTAGTGATTTAAATAGAATCGTAACTGGGAATTTAGAATAGAATCAGTAAGCGTATTGGAATCGAAAATTTAAAATATAATTGGTAATTGTATCGAAATCGGGAATTCAGAAAAAAATCGGTAATTGTATCGGAGTCGGGAATTTTTTTGAACAGAAAATTTGACTGACACAGTACGTTACGAAATTGGGCTGCTCGTTCAAGATCATGCTCAAATAAACAATGAAAGAAAAAAAAACGCCTGGACCGGTCAACGAAACGAAGGATCAACAACATTGCAATCGACTGGGGCAGACTTTGATAAAGCCTATAGGTAACTACCCCCCCCCTTGTAGAAGGTTAGGCACAAAGTCAAGTGGCGGTCTTTAAAAACCTATTAAACGCACTCTGGTCTACAAAAACAGCTGCGCAGCGATCAGAAATAGTTTAACCCTTTCTCAGAGAGAAAGTATATAATAACTGGCTTCATCAGGGAGACTAACTCCTACATGAAAATAGTATGTAACGAAAACCGTTGTACGAAAGGAAAACCAAACAGAAGGATGTATTTAATTACCTACACCGTCTGGTGTAGGTCGAACAAAATTTCACAGTGTATAAGTGAAGAAATAAAAGATATAAAAGTTATTTTATAGCAGTTGCTATTTACTAGCCTTCTATCGTAAGCAAAGTTAGACACAAGGTCGGTTCTTAATGTAAGGAAAATCCAGCTCCCCAAAAAGGGCCACTCTTGAGTGGAAAAAAAAGAATAATTGCCGCAAACAGAATGCATTGAATAGCATCATAACAGGAGCTACATTTTGCTCAGAGTCCCAAATCACAATTAATTTTGTTGTCGAAGATCAGTAGTTATTTAAAGGCGAAGATACATGCTTGAATGTTAAGTGAGCAGAGCCAAGACAGTAAAAGGGGTGTATGTCCTCGTTGCTGCCAAGTTTCTCTCTGCTGACCGACCGTGATTCCAAAACTGTCTGAATGTAATTCCTCAGGGAAACACATGCTCCCTACGCATTTTCTCGTTGCTTGTGGCACTAGTCATCTTTTGGCATGGGTGTCGTTTATTCCCTTCTAGATTTGTGTTAGAGTCTAGACAAGGGGTGTCCAAACTATGGACCGAGGGACAGATCCGATCCCGAAAGTCTTTAATCCGGCCCGGGGAACTCATATTGCAAACGTAAAATTATTTAGAAAAAAACTATTTAAAATGGGAATGTGTGAAAATGGGCGTGTTATCTCAAACAATTTACAAATGATGGACACCTTTTCAAACCTTAAAAAGGTAACACCTATACTCGAATGTAGTAAGCCAGTGCCAATTTAGAAACTCTTTATGAGACCTGGTCAAAATCAGTTTGACGGCAGGTCGACCAAAAGGAACCTCGAAACCGCTACTCGACACCCCACCCCGTGCATTAGCAAAGCAAAAGGATCCAATGACTTTCGTATCCAGCCTTTGTCACCTCGCACACAACTGAAAATTCACTAACAAGAACAAAAGTAAAAGCACGCACATACGCAATACCACGCTGCTCAATACATTATGAACATTATGTGTGATAATAGTGTTTTTTTTTATTTTTGTTCAGAAAATGATTTTTAAAGAATGAGGTATGCGAGAACCAGTTTCACTAAAAAGCAAAGCTTATAAGCAAAACAGTATACAACACAAACCCGATAAGCAGCAAAATTCCACCTCTACACAGTGGAGATCCCTAGATGTAGGAGAGCTTTCTACTCCAGTAGTTTCTTCCCCAGAACCACTAGACTTTGGAATTCCATTCCGGCTCCCTGCTTCCCCAACTGTACTGACATGCAGAAGTTCAAGTGTAACGTGACCCGACATCTTATTGCCCATCTCCCTACATAGTACCCCAATAGCTTATGCTCCTGATAGTAGTCCCCTACACCAAAGGGGCAATGTGCCATTTTTGGGGTGAAAATGTAATTTAAAAAAATATGCCCCTCCCACGTTCGAAAATTTGGAGACCCCTGCTCCAGACCATTCTTGTAAAGACCTTTCCCCTGTTGATTTCGATGTAAAGCTTGTCTTGTGCGGTTCTCGATTGTCCACCTCGCTTTGAGAATAGGGTTATTTGTTGCTAATCACCTGAGGTGCTCCCTCTGGGAAATGCCAACAGCGCTACCCAAACATTTTTTTTTGTAGGCTAGAGTGCTCCTTCTCATGGCGGTGGTGTTGCAAGGTTGCTGGTTTTTCTATTACCGCTTTTCTGTCCTCTAATGCCTAATCTTCCCGCAATAGGAGACAAATACATTCCAGACTAGTTCTACTGGTAGTAGTTTGGCACCAACACCGTTTCTGGATTTGCGCTAATAATCCCATGTTCCATAATCGCCGCCAACGCGAAATTTAGATCAACACATTGTGCAAGGCAAGCAGATATAGAGATCCGCTATGCGCAGGCGCAAACGAGTCAGTGTGTCGAGTATTTCTGAAATGTAAGTCAAGGTTTCCGCCATCTTTTTTTATTATTATTTGGCGGGAAAGTCATAACTGCCGGCAAATGAAATATAAAATGCAAAAAAAAAAAAAAAAAAAAAAAAAAAAAAGAATCATAATAATGAAGAGATCGAAATTAAAGCAGTGAATTGGGTTTAACGTTTTATTTATTTATTTATTTTATCATTTTTATTTGTATTTATTGGGTGGGAGGAGGGGGATAACTCTGCGCGCGACAAAAGGGAGAAGCGGTAATTCCGAGGAGTGAGAGAGATGATCAGTTCAAATGGAATGAGGTGAATGGAAGGTGTCGGGGTGACGTACAGAGGAGTAAAGCTAGACGGTTGGGGGTTTTGGTGGTGGTGGTGGTGTGTTAGAGGGTGAGATGAAATATGGAGATGGTGGGAAAAGGGGGCGAACAAAAGGGATGCGGAGAACGGAGACGGGAGATGAATTAAGAAGTAAAGGAAGGAACCGTTTGAAAAAAGGGGACAGACAGGTTTCCGGAAAATATAAGAAAAGAAAGAGGAAAGAAGCGAACGCTATCGATAAGATTCAAAACCGAAAGAAATTAGAAAATACATCACGCATATTAACTCACTGGAACCTTACTGGTTGTCTACGTCATGCAACCAAATAAAAGGTGTTAGTCAATTGGATAACCCCGCCCATTTACATTCCACAATTTCTTGTTAGTTTCAACTGAATATTGTCTTTAAATATAATAAATAAGAATATTCGGAAACTGATATTTTTCAAATATATATATATATATATATATATATATATATATATATATGTGTGTGTGTGTGTGTGTGTGTGTGTGTGTGTGTGTGTGTGTGTGTGTGTGAGTTTTGAGAAAAATAGAAAAACCGAATGAAATTATTAAAATAATCAACGTTTCGTCCCTATTACGCACGCATATGTTTTGTCAAAAATTCTTCCCTTTTCATATGGTCTATGACTATTTCTTTTCTTGCATTTTACTTCAATAACCTGAAGATGCCCTCTGAAATAGGGACGAAACGTTGATTATTTTAATGATTTCATTCGGTTTTTCTATTTTTCTCAAAACATAACGTCAACCACCGCTGGTATTTTTATTTTTATTTTTTATACATATATATATATATATATATATATATATATATATATATATATATGTATATATATATGTATGTATATATATATATACATTTTTTCAAAAAAATATTTTAAAGTAAAAATATGATAAACGGCTGAAAAACCCACAATTGTTGATGGCTACACTCTTTTAAATAACATTTTTTCTCTCGTTGGAACTACGCAACAATCACTATATATATATATATATATATATATATATATATATATATATATATATATATATATAGTAATTTATAAAATATATATGGCGATTAAGCTACACTGAATATTCGGCGTTTCATCCACTATAGGATTCGTCAGGCTTATGCGCGAATTCTGCGGTTGTTTCTCGTTTTTATACATGTTGAGGATTTTAGTTAGCCAATCAGCTTTCTAGTATCCACCGCGCCCCTTCCTATCAGCCAATGAGCATGCATTTTATCGAACAAAGGATCTGTTTTAGAACAAGGTTAGTGGTTTAAGGCAGACGATTTTCCTCCTTTCTTTCTTTATATATATATATATATATATATATATATATATATATATATATAAATATACATATGTGTACACACATACATGCACACATACATACATATATATATACATATATGTGTGATCGTTTATGTATATTCATGTTTATTTAATTTATTTATTTGTTTATTTTCTATTGTTTTTGTTAGTTTTAAAGCTATTTTGTATCGCTATCCTAGAGTAAGTTTTATTTTGTGAACACAATTATTTGCTATTTCTCTTCTACAGTTGTTTACTATTTCTCATCTACAGTTAAATAGATTTTGGGGTTCTTTAAAGTACAGGATAGCAAATTTTTCATGAAGGCATAATTTACATGGGTCTTCTAAATGTCTGCACGTGGGAGCTTGTCTTATTATTTTCCGTTCGACTACCGGCGAATGTCCGCTTTCTTTGAGTGTCCAGTATTTATTCGCTAGTGTTGTTTTTATACGGTGTTTTTTTATTTTTTAATGTACTTTTGTTGTCATAGTATCGGGTTTTGAAATCTAAGGAAGTCATGCCTACGTAATATTTCTTGTTATTCGGGTTTTCTTTCGCAAATATTGTTGCTTGGTAAACTACGCTTTTTGTTAGACATTTATTTTGAACTGGGCAAAGTGTGCGGTGTCTACAGTTGCATTTATCTTGTTCGTTATTAGTATTTTTATTTATGGTATGGTTGTTCTTATCCGGGGTTGGTTTATTATTATTATTATTATTATTATTATTATTATTATCACTATTATTATTATTATTATTATTATTATTATTATTATTTCTGCTAGTGTTGGTTTTATTTTTGTCATGGTGTCTACTTTTTTATTGTTTATTTTGTTGTTGTTTACATTGTTTTTATTTAGTATTTTGTTATTATGTGCTTTAATTATCATCTCTAAATTTTTGCAACAAATGTAAGATAACTTCAAGGTATTTTTATTGAAGATTTTGTGTAAGGGGTTGGTTGCGGGAAAGTGTTTTTCAATAAGATCTAGAAATTTCTTGCCAAGTTTTGTTTTTAACATTTGATTGTATGGGGCCGTATACCAAATTATAGTTCTTTTTCTTCTATTTTTAATTTTATTATAGTTGTTGGTGTTTTGTTGCTTATATTTGATATCGATATTTTTGTATCCACTATTATTTAGGGCTGTTTCGTAGATATTGGTTGACCTGTTAAATGCATTTTCATCGCTTGAGTTATTACTGTCTACTTACGATCGAGTTAGGAATGTGTTTTATAATTGATGGTGAGTTGTTAGACTTAGGGTTTACGTAAATTGGAGTAGCGTTATCTTTTAAGTATGGTTCATATGTGTTTTTATCTAAGTTTAACGTGACGTCCAAGAAGTTTGTTATTTTTATGTTAGCTGATACGTCTGCTGTTACGCCTAATTTTTTTTATTTCCTTGTGTATGATTTTCTTAAAGTTTTCTCCCTTGACTTTGTTGGAGATTTTACTATAGCTAGTCCGTCATCTCTATATAACCCGATATCCGTAGTATCGAATATGCTTGTGAGGGTATATAGAATGAATAATCCCGATACTATGACAACAAAAGTACATTCAAAAATAAAAAAAAACACAGTATAAAAACAACACTAGCGAATAAATACTGGAAACTCAAAGAAAGCGGACATTTGCCGGTAGTCGAATGGAGAATAATAAGACAAGCTACCACGTACAAACATTTAGACGACCCATGTAAATTATGCCTTCATAAAAAATTTGCTATCCTGTACTTTAAAGAACCCCAAAATCTATTTAACTGTAGACGAGAAATAGCAGACAACTGTGTTCACAAAATAAAACTTACTCTAGGATAGCGATACAAAATAGCTTTAAAACTAACAAAAACAATAGAAAACAAACAAATAAATAAATTAAATAAACATGAATATACATAAACGATCACACATATATGTATATATATATGTATGTATGTATGCATGTATGTGTGTACACATATGTATATTATATATATATATATAAAGAAAGAAAGGAGGAAAATCGTCTGCCTTAAACCACTAACCTTGTTCTAAAACAGATCCTTTGTTCGATAAAATGCATGCCCATTGGCTGATAGGAAGAGGCGCGGTGGATACTAGAAAGCTGATTGGCTAACTAAAATCCTCAACATATATAAAAACGAGAAACAACCACAGAATTCGCGCATAAGCCTGACGAATCCTATAGTGGATGAAACGCCGAATATTCAGTGTAGCTTAATCGCCATATATATTTTATGAATTACTAACTAGCTCTACCTACGTATTGAGCACTTTTGAAGTAAATACTTAAAGTTTACGCATAAATCTATACTTTCGTATATGAATTTTATGTGAGTAAATGAAGTAGTTATATATATATATATATATATATATATATATATGTATATATATATATATATATATATATATATATATATATATATATATATATATTAGATTCATAATTACCTTTTTCAAAAAATATGTCCATTCTATTTAACTGCATTCCACGGTGTCGTGTTTTTCCTTTTCATTTTCACACAATTTTCTGATAAAAAATATTACTTTTAGATATAATAAATAAAGAATATTCGTGAATTGTTTTTTATCCATTCATCCTTTCATAATATACTTTCTTCATCCTTAGTATATTACATTTAATTCACATAATTATATAATTATAAGCACTGAAATGCTTGATTAAGTTGCACTCACCCTACCATTTAAAAATTCTAGAAACTATTTTTATTATGTCCTAAGTGATTTTCTTTTTGCAAACAAAAAGAAAATCTCTCAGGACATAATTCCCCCACACCCGGCTTATTTTATGTTTTTTTTTTTTTTTCTCCCTGCCATATTTTTGAAAATGTTTCTCGATTAAGCTCTGTTGATTGTGAAACGAAACCTGGTTAGTTAGCATTTATGTTCATTTTTTTTTACTTTTTAATCATCATGTTTATTGGTCTAGATTTTGCCATGATAAAATTTTGTATCCTAAAATAATTTTCATATATTGTAGTCAGCTGTTCCACTATTATATATATATATATATATATATATATATATATATATATATATATATATATATGGTCTTATTTGTAGCATTCCGAATTTTACTAGGTTTACCTAATTCAGTAATCGTTCATATACCAATAAATGTTAAGCCAAAAAGAGATGACTTAAACTGTAAGCTACAAAATTATCATATTTCATAATTGAGCATTCATATATTGTTTTAACAAAAAACAAGACTTCAAAGAATGGGTTAATAGCAACAAATAGTGTATTTCATCGTTAGTTACAATTGTTTTAAAAAAGGGTTTTCTTATGAAAATTTTCAAACGACATAATGTTTGAATTTGTTCGAATAGTCTTGAAACAATTGTAACGATGAAATACACTATTTGTTGCTATCAACCCACTCTTTGAAGTCGTGGTTTTTGTTATATATATGTATATATATATATATATATATATATATATATATATATATATATTACTTTTAAAATGTAATTATCCACTGACACGTGTTTCGTCGTCTACGACTCATCAGAGTGGCTGTATCTAGCGAGATTCGAAATCGGGACCCAACGGTAATGAGCCTAAACCCTTACTCCTGGACCATCTCGCCGACTGTCTTGATATATATATATATATATATATATATATATATATATATATATATATATATATATATATATATATATATATATATATATATATATATATATATATATATATATATATATATATATATATATATATATATATATATATATAGTCTTTGAAGTTTTTAACCTTTAAAACTATACAAAAATTACTTTTTATCATTCGTTAAAAAACCATCTAGTCAGTAAGTCATTTATATATATATATATATATATATATATATATATATATATATATATACACGCACGTACTCGCACACACACACACACACACACACACACACATATATATATATATATATATGCGTATGGGCATGGAATGATACTGGTGAGTCGTATGTTTTGTGTCGATTCTAGCTAATGCCACTCAAGTCATTAAGAACTTGTTTACATTGGACTTGAACACGACCATATTGACGTCAGTTGTTATACTATTAATTTTTTTGTGACGTATATTAAGTAAAATATTTATATTTTACTAATCTTCAATAAAGCGATTGACACAGTTTACACACACACACACACACGCGCGCATATATATATATATATATATATATATATATGTAGACATTTTGTTGATTTTAAAAGATAATTCGGTTAATAAGCGTCTTCAACCTTTAAGTTGCATTTTTCGAGGTCCTCCCTCTCGTCTGCGTAACTTGACTGTTTTTATGAATCGCACCTGAGACTATACATGATATACCATTAGCCTATTAAGCGATGCTCTTTGTGTAAACAAATTGAACTTAGTTATTCGGACGATGTCAAAGCATCGTTAATTCACTACCTGCACATCAGCTGCTGATTAGCGTAATGGTTCAAAGCCTGGACTGTCGTACACGCGGTCAGGTTTCGATCCTGGCTTGTAGTTATCTGTCTAGCCGCACTGATGAGCTGGTATACCGGAAAACACTATTGTATGTGGATGACTATATATATATATATATATATATATATATATATATATATATATATATATAGTAAAGAAGAGAGAGTACACATCCTAAGTCAGAATTTGAACTTTTAATTATCTTATTGATAGTCGGCATTTCTACTTTTAAGTCATTGGTTTATCGTATCTCCAAAATCTTCTTTATATTGGTCACTACGGAGAGAGAGAGAGAGAGAGAGAGAGAGAGAGAGAGAGAGAGAGAGAGAGAGAGAGAGTGAAGGAGAGGGAGAGAGAGAGTGAGGGAGGGAGGGAGGGAGAGAGAGGGGGGCAGAGAGAGAGGGAGAGAGAGAGAGAGAGAGAGAGAGAGAGAGAGAGAGAGGGCTAAAACTGGTGAGGCATAATTTTTCCCCTTTACTTTAGAGACTTTTTTTGTCCAGAAAGATTGTTTTTTTTTACAGTAACATTGTATAAAAATATATAAAAATAAAAGTATGAGTTACCGACCCTGTTCTAAGCTGACAACAGCCCACTACCGGCTGTTCTTGAAACTAAAATGCACACATTCGCCTAATGTCGTTTACATGCAGAAGTGCCCTAATTTTATAAATAAAAATGTTTTCTCATAAACTTTCTTCGTTTTCTTCTATAAATTACTGTTTATGTTTTAAGTTGCACTTACTACCTGGTGACCCTTCTATTATTTTAATGTTTTTTTTTATTATTATGCATGTTCGTTCCATATAAATAGTGTTTATTTGCTAAAACAAAACTTTTATACCCTAATTCATATTAAATATGTGGTTCCAAGATAGCCTACCAACGCCAGGGACAACGGAGAGAGAGAGACAGAGAGAGAGAAAGAGAATGAAAGAGAGGGATAGTTAGAACGAGAGAGAGAGAGAGATAGAGAGAGAGAGGGGGGAGAGGGGCAGGCGGAGGAAGGCGAAAACTGATGAGGTATAATTTTCCCGCTTTATTTTAAACAGAGTGTATGCATAAATTTGGGATGCATAAATTAGCGATGTTTGGAAACAAGATGACAGTCGTTTTATCATGTGACTTTAATTATACTGTGAAACGTCCCAAAAATTACTGAACATCTGCGGCCACGTAGCATGGAAAATCTATTTCTTACCTCATAGTTGTCGAATTGTGTACATTATTTTTTTTGTTTTTTTTTTTGTTTTTTTTTTCAAAAATTGTCACTTTCGAGAATTTTGCGGAAAATGTTAGTGATGTCATCGATGAACCTGGCGAGAGATTCCATCAGAATATTTCAGTAATGGAGAAAACGTTTTAGAGTAAAAAATGGAACCCTGTCATGTTGGCAGGATATTTTTCCTACAGCAAAACAGGTCTTATGTGTCACGTAGTTTATTTTTAACCAGCAATTTGTTGCAGACTGTTATAAAAAATAGATTGGGAAGCAAAGGAATATGATTTTTTTTACATCAGCAATTAGTTATCTTTCAGTCTAAATACCTCCTGCAACAAGGGTTGCACAATTACCAACATTACATCTAATAAATCCTCACTCTTTGATACGGAACAATTGAAAACAATACCCCAATAAACGGAGAGCTCTCTAGCATGTAATACCTGATCGTACTTATCTGTCTTCTACCGTAAGAAACATGACACAAGTGGATTTAAAGTGTTTTATGCTGCACTTACTACCTGGTGACCCGGCTATTATTTTAATGTTTTTTTTTTTATTATTATTATGTATCTACGTTATATATAAATAGTCTTTATTCGATAAAACAAAACTTTTATACCCTAATTCGTATTAAATATCCGTGTAGTTCTTAGGAAATACATAAAGACGTTCCAAGATGGCCTCTACAAACGTCAGGGACCACGCTACTATATCAACGTAATTATGTCACGTGTATATAAATAAGAACAGGGGGAGTGAATTATTGTTGTGAGGACTCACCCATACGCTAAAGATGAACTCTTCCTAACTGGAAATAACCGACAGGCACGACTCTCACTGTAGTCAGTGTATTTTCGTAGTACACGTCAGTCCGGCAGAAACTCGTAAGTAGAGGTTGAAAACGCGACTTACGAGTTTCTGTGGGATGGAGCGATTTTGATGGCGTTTTTGTTTTTGGATTCCCGACTTTCATGAGGAGCAACTTTGTTGCCTGAGGCGCCCTCATAGGGGAATACCAGTGGGGCTATTCAGTCTTATCTTACAGGGTCAGAGTGCTCCTACTCTACCGACCTTGTATCACATCCTCTCGAGGTGTGAGAGTAAGACATACTGGTCAGGGTACTTTTGTAGTCCGCCATCTTAGCGGTAATTTCTAAAATGCATACGCTGTTTCTGTTTCAATATATTTTACCTTTTCAAAGTCATCTCCGTATTCATGTTTTTCTTTAGTGATCTTTTCAGGGCCACAATATGTGAAATTTTACTGTGTTGAGAATAAAATAATTGAAATTTTCAGGAAAAGTAAAAACCCTGTTTTTATTAATGGACATCATTATATTGTGTGAATCCGACGATTCTATTGTTGGTATTTGTTTCCCTTTACTTTATGCAAAATTTCAAATGTTTAGATTTAAAAAATTGGTGGAGTAATTTGCTAGAGACTACAGGTGGTCAAAATTTATTTAACTTTTACCCCAATTTTGACTCCTTAACATTTATTGTTTTGGGCTCAAATCAAGTTATTAAGCTTGTCCAAGTAACCTATATCTAAAATTTCAAGTGTTTAGACCCAAAATTGGTGGAGAAGTTTGGTAGAGTTCTCAAAGGTCAAATCGTTGGACTTTGACCCTTGAAAGCCAAATTTCTCGCAGAACACTTACTAAAACGATGTTTCGAAATTTCAATACCCCTGTGTCTGCAGACTGAAAATTGACAGAGAAGTTTGGAAGGGAAATGCACAAACACACACACACACACACACACACACACACACACACACACACACACACACACACACGCACAGAGGAAATTTCACTTTTATATATATCCTGCCAGTTAAGCCCAGCTTTGTTCGGGCACCATGTACTGTTCATAACTTTATGTGCATATGTATATATATATATATGTATATAAAAAGTTTGAGCTATGTCCAGGTAACCTACATCTAAAATTTCAGTTGTTTAGACCCAGTATTGGCGGAGGAGTTTGGTAGAGTCTGCAAAGATCAGCTCTTTTAACTTTGACTTCTTGGAAGCAAAATTTTCACCCCAAAAGTGATTAAAATCTTGCTGCGTGTCTTAATACCCTTTATGTAAAATTTAAAATGTTTAGGCGCAAAATTTGCTGAATAGTTTGCTAGATAACGCGAAGGTCAAACCTTTG
>NC_136521.1:54334753-54362253 GCF_053919585.1 Euprymna scolopes | reverse complement strand
GATTATCGAGGAATTTGAGAACTGATAAGCCTATAACAAACCTCAGATATTGTTCTGCCGTTTGTGCATAATGTATTTGCATGAAATATCTTGATTTTTAATCCTATTAAGGTCAAAATCCCACGGGAAAAAATGAGTTCATTTTATTTATATAGAATAGAAGAATAGAAAGAAGAAGATAGAATAGATAGAATAGAAGAGAAGATATGTTATTGAGTACTATTATACAAACGTACTAGCTCGTCATTTGGTGTTGCCCGGTCGTAAAATACGCATGACTATGATATTTTTATTAATACAGAATCGGAGACATAATCATGAAAGTAGTATGTTTTTTCTTAACAGTTCACTTCTTGTAATATATATATATATATATATATATATATATATATATATATATATATAATATATATATATATATATATATTGTGTACAGAAAGTTGTTAGTTGAGACAGATCATTGGTACCGTCGGTTTCAAGCCCGATAATAAGGCCCGTTTAAGGTATCGTTATCAAACTCTCTTCAGCCAATTTCGTCTCCTGAAGAGAGCTTGATAAGGATACCTTAAACGGGCCTTATTATCGGGCTTGAAACCGACGGTACCAATGATCTGTCTCAACTAACAACTTTCTGTACACAAAATATAAATACCCTCTTACATTTTGGATTTTCCTTTTAATTGAGCACTCTGCTGGAATTCTTTTTCCGAAAAAATCTAATCATATATATATATATATATATATATATATATATATATATATATACATATATATATATATACTTGAGCTGAGATCGAAACCGAAACCAAAACTAAAGATACAGTCAATCAAGTACGACAATCATAAGGATAGTAAAACATGATCTTTAAAAAGTGTTTGTAAACCTACTTATTCTTAACAATGAGTGTTCGTGAAACAGCAGACAGATAAATATCTGATGACCCCCTCCCGTATCAATTTTGCAAAGTTGACCCCGTAAGATCCGTTTTTCAGGATGGAAAACTCATGAAAAAATTTCCACATGTCTCATAACCCTATAAATCAAATTTCAAGTCTGCAGATAAAAATCCGTTGAGTAGATAGGTTGAGAATGTTCCTCTCACACATACGCATTTTCACTTTTATAGATATATGTATTAAATACTTTCTTCATCTTTCATTCTATACCAATAACAGGGATATCTATCTATCTATCTCGCCCTAAGAGAGAGGTAAGATTCGGAAACCCTCAGCAGACACACCTGACGTGACTTTTGACTGCAGCAGCTGTGGCCAAACCTGCTTGTCCCGAATCGTACTCGTCAGCCACAAGCGTGCCTGCAGTCGACGTGGACAGCCCCCTTCATAGGATCTGCGTTCGCGAAGCGAAGCCAAGAAGATTGTTTTTGCTTAAAACGACCAGTTTAAAAAATCGATCCGTCGCCTCTATTTTAACAAGCATTGCTTTTTTTTTTTTTAAAATATTTCCCTTAAGTCGACGTGGATAACCCCCTTCATAGAATCTTCGTTTGCAGAGTACTGCCAAGAAGATATATATATATATATATATATATATATATATATATATATATATAAATATATAAAAAAATCTCGATTCGAATTTGAAAAATCAGGGCGAAACCCGAGGGCCGACTTTACCCAAATATTTATGCATTTTCTTTTTAGCATATTTTCTCTCCGTCCTTTCTTTTACTCAGCCCTCCCTTTTAAACATATATATATATATATATATATATATATATTTCATATGTACATAGATTCTTCAACCAAGTAACCCAAAACACGGACACATGCACACAAAATTTTACTGAACAACTTAAAACAAATTTCCTAATGAATCTCAATATGGTTCTTCCACCTAACTTATTACTAAATACTAGTTTTACTTTGGTGTCTTAAATCCCTCCCCCCTTTTGTGCTGATGACGAGATGAACATTCGAATAGAATTATCCTCAATAAATAAATTTAATAAACTAGCAGGGTTACTCGACGTTGCTCGGGATTGAAAATGTGAAACCGTTATTGATCATTTGAAAGAGGATCAATGACGGTTCCAGACTTCCAATACTTTAGTCATTGAAATCGGTGAAGTCGCCCATCTTACAATCAAATTGATTGATTGCCTGTTCTAGTCAGGGACCTACCGTGGTCCACCAGGAGGAAGTTTTGCATGCCTTTCTGCAGTGATAGTCTACAATACATTCTAGTTTTCATTGCACTGTAGAGAACCTACTGTTGATTTTATAAAATTATTTTTATATATAATAGCTTGCATTAAAGTTTAAAACGCAAAAGTCAAGTACCATGGTTCAATTGTGCTTTAAACAAAAAGATTCATTTCAAAAATGCTTCTGCCTTATCAAAAAACCTAGTGTTGATTGTATACATGGGACCCTTCTGCTTGTGCGGTGATAAAACTTCTAAAAATACGCTTTAGATGTTAGGCTGTATTAGGGTGTACACTTTAGTCAAACTCGAACTTTTTTAATAATTGCTTTTTTATACTTATAAGGGGCATCATATATATATATATATATATATATATATATATATATATTACAGTAGTTTTTATATTAGTTTTATTTTGGTGTCTTAAATTCCCCCCCCCTTTTTGTGCAGATGAGGAGATGAATATTCAAATACAATTATTCTCAATGATTATTGTCAATTTTAAATAAAATGAACATCATTTCCGAAACGATCGTACACTCAAGTTGATTTTGTTTGTTTTTACTGTTGAAACGGATTCAAAATTTATAATTATTAATCTTTATAATCAATATATAAAAATAAATAAATATATATATATATATATAAATATTAATATATTTAAAAAATTTAATTATATTTTTAAAATTTTCAAACGACATAATGTTTGAATTTGTCCGAATAATCTTGAAACAATTATAACTAACGATGAACTACGCAATAGTTAATGGAAATCCTCCCAGATAAGGCAGGAAACCACTAAATGTAAGGAGCTGCAAAAAATACCAGTTCATTGTCAAAAAATCAGGAGCACAGTTCTATTCGGTTTCCCCTCTCTCACACAAGGAGTAAGAGTATTGCTAATCGTCTTGGGCGCAATATTCTGGGAATGCCGACTGCGTTATTCAAGTATTTTTGCATGCCAAAATGTGCTTATGCTAAAGCACTACCTTTTCCAAAACGCATCTGAATTTGTGTCAAATCTCCTGGACATAAGATAAATGTATTCGAAATCTAGTGAGCGATATCTAGTTTCTCCTACCTATGTAACACCGCACAAAATACATGAGGAAGATCAAGGCGGATGAAAAAACTGAGGAGAGAAGGGACTAGCCAGACCTCCGCTGGATGAGTACAAAGAGGGCCGGAATCTTGAGGGGATTTATTGCCACCCAAATTGCAGTGAAGACTAATGATCGCTGCCAACGAGAAATCAATGGTAAGCGGCTGTTGCGATAACGCAAATTATTCTGAACCGGTTATCGAAAGAGGTGGAGAGTACTAGAAATCTGGGGAGGCTTGTTGTTACCCAGACTCCATCTCCATAGAACAACACAAGTTGTCATCAAATATTGCCTGTGTGACTACTCCTGGAGTAAATAATAATAATAATAATAATAATAATAATAATAATAATAATAATAACTAGCAGGACACGTAGAAATTCTACGGTGGCACCTTTCATGTGTAATATATTGCTGCTAAGTATTCTGTGGACGTTCAGCTTGAATAGAGACCCCGCGATATTATCGTAGCCCTTTTGTTAAAACGGTAAACGTATTTATTTAAGTAATTTGGTTAATGTGGTGTCAGAATATATCTGGTTATTACGGTTTATCTCCAATATCCTTATAGGTGTCTGTGACATATTTCCATTGTATGAACGCACGGCGGGAACGGTAACTCCACGATATCAGTATATCATCTTCAGACACAACAGATACTACCTTAGATCCTATCCAGAAAGCCAAAAGGTATATTTTACTTTCACGTACAGCTCAAAAGCGACACCATTTTTGTTATTTTAATTTATTTTATTTTTGAACACTAGCAGTTCCACCCCGCTTTGCTCGGGCCCTATGTACTGTTCATAAGGTTCTGCGCATATGTATATATATTAAAAAGTGTGAATATGTAAAGTAATGCCTTTCTGTATAATAGTCTTCCTTAACTACCATAGAAAAAAGACAGACAGACATTTTCACTTTTATAGATATATAGATAAATATATTGGATGTAATATATAGTAATGATTTAATAAGTATAAAAAAGACTCATGCGCCATCACCGAGAATAGAAACCCAAACGTTCAGCTCACCTTTATTTTGCCTCTTCCGTCAATGACTGAGCTATGAAAATATGTATACTGCAAGGCTAAAAATTGAAACATGAACCGATAGCTACTACTTATGCATTCGTAATGCCGGCTTTCGACCTTCACCTGACAAATTTAATTTTGTTTTAATTTTCATACTTTTGCACCGATTTTTCCGGGCTAAAACCCAAACATAAAGTTTTACATGGATTCAAATACCTTATATATGAAGTTTCATGTCTGTAGGGTAAAAACTCTAGGAGGAATTTGGTAGGCAAAAATTTGTTAAACAAAAATATATACGTATACATAAATATATATGGAAACAATTTTGTGTTTACTATAAACATTTTACGCAAATATTATGCCAGTATAAATCCTGTAGAATATCTGCATGAATATAATTACACGTAATAGTTAAGTAAAGATGATTATCCAATGAGAAAACCGAAGCACCTTATAGGGAATTAATTAAAATTAATGTTTAAAAGAATATGCAAATTAGCTAAATCTGTTGCTAGTGAATGCGATTCCACAACCCATGTATAAGAAAATTGTATTTTCTTTTTAAATAAATAGAAAAGAGGGTATTTAATATGAATATCAATACACACAAAAGAAAAACGAATTTATAGGAGTATAGATGATAGATATATAGATAGATAGATTGCGTTTTCATTAATCAGGAGATTCTATTTATTAAAAAGGGTATAAAAGGTGAAAACATACTACAAATATTACATTAGCGTATCTCTATACTAATCTAATGTTCGTAGCATTTTATTACCTTCTACCCTTCATTTAAATGAATAGGATCTCCTTTTCGAATAGTTTAAAATCTCGAAACCGTTTCACATGTACCTACGTTAAAGGTATTACGATATTAATATATATATATATATATATATATTTAGTAATATGATTGATAATTTAAAAATCAAATTATAATTAAATTAAATTAAAAATCCGTTTCATAAGAAGGAACGACAACAAACTCAATTATTTGTACGATCGTTTCGGAAAACAGTGTTTTTTATTGTGGTAGACATCAAGTTACGGACAATAATTATTACATATAGTTTTTTAACAAACAAGGTTTCCTCATCAGCAAATATTGGGAAGGGTTTTTATTAAATTTAAAAGACACCATAAATAAACCTAGCATTAAAAGTAAGGCAGATGTATCTGGAAAAAATTAAAATAAAGGTATGGATTTAAACTTGATAAGAAAATTAATATGGGTTAGAGATAGAAATAAAATAGAGTAAAATTATAAATATAAAGTTGGTTTAAGTACAATATTATACATACATACATACACAAATACATACATGCATACATATGAAAAAGTACACACACACATACACACACACACACACATATATATATATATATATATATATATATATATATATATATATGAAATTCCACAGGGGACTCATTCATATATAAGATATTCATGTTGGCATTCTTTAGACGTTCAGTGTAAATGGAGACGCTCTAATATTATTTGGTAAAACTGCAAAAGTATGTATCTAAGCTAGCACGAACGTCCGGCAAAGTTCTCTCGTAAAGTACGCTCAAATATAATATTTTAATTCTTGCAGATTTCGTATATATTATGATCGAGTTAAATTTCTATCGATTTTTATATATTTTAAAGTTTTGATTTAAAAAAATAATACAGATTCTATCCATATGACATTAGCTTGAATCGAAACCGATAAAAAAACTTATGAATATATATATATATATATATATATATATGTATGTATATATATATATATATATATATATATATATATATATATATATATATATATAAAATAAAAGTTACAATAAGTTTACCAAGGTAATCAAAATGGTAAACTTAAAATATATTATAAATATTAAAGAGTTAATATTTACAAGTAAAATAAACTCAGCCAGATGAAAAAAGCTCAATAAAACCGAAAAGGAAATAGAGCTTATAATATGAACAAATGATTAATAAAACATGTTAAAAGACATCTTGAAAAAGAGTTAAAAACATATTTAATTTTAAAAATCTTGTGCTTCCTTTTTTAAGATTAAATATGTTTTTAACTCTTTTTCAGGATGTCTTTTAACATGTTTTATTAATCATTTGTTCATATATATATATATATATATATATATGTATATAACTGAGTTCCTTCAGCCATAATCAAAACCGAAACCAAAACTTATGAAGATTCTTGATAACATTATTTGTCTTAAGTGCCATTAGCTATAATCGCAACCGAAACCAAAACGTATGAAGAATTCTTGGTAAAAATTATTTATGACAAAAAAATGGAAGTACATAGCAATTAAACGACCCGGATGTAAGCATGACACAAAAAATAACACACACGCTATCGTATTAATATATAGATATACAATACGATATAACTACGGATCTTCTGGTTCTTCGTATTAATACATAGATAATAATAATAATAATAATAATAATAATAATAATAATAATAATAATAAACTCTTCAATCTGCATTCTTCATGTATGTATGAAACGGCAAAACGGCTGGGCGACAGAGCCTTCCGTAGAACAGCATTGGCAATTTGAACAAAGAAAAAAAAGAAAAAAAACAAAACATCAGGTAGAAATAAGAAGCAAACGAAGGAAGTTGATTGTTGTAGAAGATATGATATTTAGGTCAGACAATGGACCGAGACAGAAGTGGCAGCAACAGTCAGAGACGGTGGCAGCAGCAGGCTGCGGCAGCGTTTTTGATCTCATGAAGAATCGAAGCCAATAAAAATTTTTCTGCAAAGCTAGCGATTCCTTTTATTTCGGTTTAGCGTTCAAGGTCTTTCGAAAAGCATTCTTCCACGTTCCAATGCGCGTTCACGTGTTTTCGTTCTTCTTGTTTTTTATTTTTTTGTTTTTATTATTTTGCTTTGAAAACAGGCGCGTGCGCGAGTCCTCGCAAAGTGAGAGAGAGAGAGAGATAAAGAATGAAAAGCACAAAGAGATCAAGATAGACATAAAAAATTGCGTGTGCCAGAGAGAGAGAGAGAGAGATAGAGAGAAAGAGAGAGAGAGAGGGAGATAGAGAGAGAAAGAGAGAGAGAAAGAAGAAAAAAAAGAAAGAGATGGGATGAGAGAGACGGAAATAGGAAAAGGTGGACAGAGGGAGAAAGAGAGGGGAGAGAGAGAATAAAACGCACAAAGAGAAAAAGGTAGACATAAAAAATGCGTGCGTTAGAGAGGAGAGGGAGAGAGAGATAAAGTGGGAGAGAATGAGAGAGAGAGAGCGGAAATAGGAAAAGGCGGACAGAGGAAGAGAAAGAAAGAGAGAGAGAGAGAGAGAGAGAGAGAGAGAAAGTGACGGAAAGGAAAGAGGGGGAAGAATGAAAAGCAAAAAAAGAGAAAGGTAGACATAAAACATGCGTGCGCTCGAGTGAGAGAGAGAGGGAGAGAGAGATAGAGAGGAAGAGAGAGAAGGAAAGAGAAACGGAAATAAGGAAAGGCCGACAAAGAAAGAGAATAAGAAAATGAATGAGAGAGAGAGAGAGATAAAAGAAAGAAAGAATGAATAGCACACAGAGAGAAAGATAGACATAAAAACGCGTGCGCCAAAGAGAGAGAGAGAGAGAGAGTGGGAGAGAGAGACGGAAAGAAGGAAAGAAGAACACAGGGAGAAAAGAAAGACAGAGAGGGGGAGCTAAGTAGGTCTGTCATTGTTGGTTGTTATTCTCCTTGAGATCGATCGATCCATAATTGTAGCTTTTACTTCGAGCCGTAAAGCCTATACACAACCATTCTGCCCGCCCCCGTCGCCCCCGACGCCATCACATACAGAGACGACCCCCACCCACCATCACCTGCCACCATAATAACTACCGACTGCACATGCTGCAAGAAAGTATACCGTAAATATGCACACGTAAAATCACGCACCATGCACAAGGCGCGCGTTATCGCTTGTGTCGCGATTGCGAATTGTAATCGTGAAAAACACTCACGCAAATTTGCGTTCTGCGTACGGGCGCCCATTTTGCCGTGACACTACCTCGCCTCTGTACTATCTCTCTGCCTGCCCCCCCCTCTCTCTCTCTCTCTCTCTCTCTCTCTCTCTCTCTATCTATCTATCTATCTATCTATCTATCTATATATATATATATATATATATATTGATAGAATTCAGATGAAAAATCCTGATAGATATTACTTAAAGTAATAGTTTCAAGGAGATCTCAGCCAAAAAGGAAAAGCTCAATATTTAAGAACAGAGCAATATATAAGTTTCGTGGTTAAATTTTAAATTCTGAAAAAAAAAAAAAAAACATATAGAGACATATATTCGATTTAAGAATTTATTGTTTGACAAAAGGAATATATAGAAGGGGTTATGTTAATTTCCTTAATCCATGGATTTTCAACAATGGCACATATCATCAGAGGAAATGAAATATATATATATATATATATATATATATATATATATATATATATATATATATATCCACATTTTCTCTCTTATTCTATTCTTATTTTTACTCTCTCTCTCTCTCTCTCTCTCTCTCTCTACTTCTGGCTTTTCCTTTTTTTAGTTTGTCTTTCAATTTTCCGTTTCCTGTACTTCTATTTTATGCCTTTTCCTATATAAAAATCACGTTAACACGCCGGTTCCCCTTATATCAGCGAGGTTAAGCAACATTGAGCATGATCTATACTAAATGGGTGACGTTTTGTGAATACGAGTTGTCTCCATCTATCTCTGTATGTTAACCGACTTCTCCTTTTCACTGGAAGCAAGCAGTGCCAACTTCGAAGATAAATGGCTGCAGATTGCGCAACCTTTGCTTCATAATTCTGTGCCTATCACCCATCATACGTTCAGAATTATTCGATGGATGGACTTCCGTTTTCTCTATTTCTCCATTTTTAACCTAAACACTTTTCCCATCTCTTTTTTTTTTTTTTACAAAGGAGTCACCACTTATCAAGGCCCAGGGGGGCACTCGAGGATAAGGGTTAATGAGTGAACAGTGTCAATGGGAAAATATTGGAGTAATCGTTAGTAATGGAAATTTAGTAAATTAGATTAGTTAAGGGGTTGCTCATCAAGAATTTGTTTACGTTAGACTTGAAGACGACCATATTTTAATCAGGGAATTTTTGGATTACTGTTTCGTTTAAAAAAAAAGTGCAGATGAACGAAAACGTATACGGTACTTTCCTACACAAATTCGACCGCGCACGCGCGCGTGTGTGTGCGTTTATATATATATATATATATATATATATATATATATATATATATATATATATATACGAGCAAACAGTTAATAAAACATGTTAAAAACACTTTGAAATGAGTTAAAAACATATTTAATCTGAAAAGGAAACACTAGATAAGTGGATAGTCCTTAATCCCGCGGAGTTTCGAAGAAATACTTTCCTTCTCATCAGAGGGTACGAATTAGCAAAATGCGGGATCGGATTTTGCATGCAAAAGTATTTGCTGAAACAACAAGTAAGTCAAAGATATTACTTGATAACAAAAAAGTGAAGCAGAGGGAATATGGTGAAGAAAAAAGTGGTTACACATGAATGGATAGTCTGGTGGAAGATAAATAATCCAGTGACGGTAAAATCCAAATATATAACTCCAAGAAAGTTAATTGAATTATATATATATATATATATATATATATATATATATATATATATATATATATATATATATATTTATATATATATATATATATATATATATATATATATATATTATAGGGAATAAGACCAGGAGTCTAGAAGAGCAAATTTTAATTTTATGTGTTAATACTTTAAAGGAACATCGCTCATAATACTGTAGATATATAAGCTCGATAGGTGTATTTATCCTAGAGCTATCTTAATATTGTGTATAAAGATTAATAATTGTAAATTAGGAATAAGTTTCCAAGGGGGAAACTGTTTCTCCTATTCATAATTTACAATTAATAATCTCTCCCTCCCAATACACACACACACACACACACACACACACATACAAATATATATATATATATATATATATATATATATATATATATACTGAGAATGTGAGAGATTATATAATGTTTTCTACAGCCAGATAATGTCGCAGCTCAAAAGAGCCATGACAGCCAACAAACAAGAAGTTCGAGACTTGAGTTTCGCCCTCATTTGGACTCATCAGTTAGACATATCCGAACCCGGGATTCGAAATCTGAGCACTCTGCCAAATGAACAAAACACGATCCCCAATGTTTGTTGGCTGTCATGGCTCTCGTGTGCTGCGACGTTGTCTGCCTGTTGATGTTTATATATATATATATATATATATATATATATATATATATAGTTTTAGTATACACCGTAAGAATCTTCCCTGAAGATAATATGGCGGATACAGGTGTTTTAGATCCTGTTTCCTGAATTTTAATACCCATTCTCAAGTAGAATTCTCAAGTAGAATTGAGTTAAAAAAATGATGGTGTTTTCAGATGTGTGTTGGTTTTGTTTTCTTGGAACTTTTCACTTTTTTAGCCATGTTTACTTCTGTCTGTTTTATCAGAAATACGAAAATTCTGTTTTGTTTTCAGCGTTTCAAATTTTTATGATTCATTGTATGACTTAAAAGAATTGTTGCATTCACAACTCTAACACGTTGGTGTATGCTTCCCGTCTTGAATCCGATTAGAAAAAACGTTTTGAATCATTAAAATCTCTTTTTCCACTTCCCTCTGTCTCTCTCTCGTTCAAAAAAATACTCATACAAGAGAGTACTCTATATTTTTACAAAGCCACGCAATTAGCCCAATCATAGTTCCTATTTATTTGCCTCCTCACGAGGGCAGAGTTAGACATAAGATCGGGTTTTAATGTGGAGAAAACCGAGCTCCCCAAAAGCGGGCATTCTGGATAGGAACAAAAATATGAATTGCCTCAGTTTAGAAGGATTTATCCACCACTAACCGAGGGCAGAAAAAGTGAAGTGTAGTATCAGAACAGATACTACACTTTGCTCCCTAGCAAAAACATACAGTATTGTTGCCACATCTTGGCTGATGCATCGCCCACTAGCTTCTAACTTTTAGACACGGTCCAAAAAAGTGTCTCAAATCAAATAATTCTCTCACAACCGGCCAAGCTCAAACCTGTCCCATCGCACCAATGTTACATATCTGCCTGTTTTACAAGTACTTTTATTGAATGTGCTTTTATTAATTTACTAGCATGGGCGCCCGGCGTTGCTCGGGTGTTTGGATGTTTATATTGAGCAAAAAAAAAAAAAAGTGGTAGTAGGAAGGCAGGCTCGAACCCGTACCGCAAAGGAGGAAAAGAACGGGGTAAAACCTAACGTTTATGCTGTTACGGCCACCACCAAACCGGAAGCGGCATTTTTTTAAAATGAAGGCTAGACAGTCTAAAGGAGAGGATAACTTTAAAAAGTATCGGCGAAAAAAGTGCCCTCCCCTGAAGAAAAGTGCCTAGTTTAAGGGGAAGATATTAATGTTTTTAGCCAATTTTTCGATATTTGTCTATGAAAGGCTGAACTTTAAAATGAAACTGATCTTGGTAAAATCCGTCGCTTCTATTGAAAGTTTAAGGCAGACATGCAAACAGACATACATACATACATTTATATATTGGTAACTAAAAATTTTCGAACCAAACTGATAAAAAAGCTTGCCCTATCTCTGAATACCCTTTATGGAAAATTTCAAATATTTAGACCAGAAATTGTCTGAGTAATTTGGTAGAGACCGCAGAGGTCAATTTTTTTTAAAATTTGACCCTTATTATGACCCCTTAACATTTATTGTTTTGGGCTCAACTCAAGTTATTAAGTTAGATCCATGTCGAAGAAACCTATATCTAAAATTTCACGTGTTTAGACCCAAAATTGTCGGAGAAGTTTGGTAGAGTTCTCAAAGGTCATATCGTTGAACTTTGACTCCTTAATCGACAAATTTCTGGCTGAAAACCGATAACATCGATTTTTCCAAATCTCAGTACCCTGTATATCAAATTTCTAGTCTGTAGACAAAAAATTGACAGAGTTATTGCGTAGGGAAACGTACACAGACACACAGATACACAGACTAGTTCACTTTTATAGATATATAGATAGCACGTGTGCTCCTTCGACGTATCGACTCTGACTCACCCACAGCAAAATACTACTCCTTCATTGCTGGGGTCTTTAGACGCCCTACTGATGTCTACGATTAATGTTTTTGTTTTTGGACTCCTAGAATTTGGAATTCCCTCCCCGTTTCCTGCTTCCCTGGCTGTACAACCCTGCCATAATTTACAGATGTGTTTGATGTGACTTGATTTCACATTTATTTATGTGAACAGACATTTTGCTGTTCCCCATAGTCCCCTGTTAGACATGATCCCCAATAGTAGGTCCTTAAATTTCATATATATATATATATATATATATATATATATATATATATATATATATATATATATATATATATATATATAAAGAAATTCTGTAACATAACGCGCACGGGCATATGCAAATTCATACGAAATGACGTCACCGTTAGAGCAAAATAAAGATGTTAAAAATGAGATCACTTTAGAGAGAGAGAGAGACGAAACGTTAAAGATCACGTGAGAGGCGTGAATGATGCTCAAGAAGACGGCCCAGCGATAACGTAACAATTAAAAAAAATAAATG
Organism: Euprymna scolopes; assembly: GCF_053919585.1. Taxonomy (NCBI): domain Eukaryota; kingdom Metazoa; phylum Mollusca; class Cephalopoda; order Sepiida; family Sepiolidae; genus Euprymna; species Euprymna scolopes. Next base: position 54,349,259 of record NC_136521.1, on the reverse strand, counting down.
GCGTTGTGCAACAAAAATAGATAAACTATTATCCTCATCTTTTAGTTGTTTCATGACGTTTCGGCCAACTATTCATCTGGCCTTCGTCAGGTGGTAACCGCAAAAGGGTTAGAAACTCCGAATCTCCTTACTGCATCCTCAGCAATTACTACCTTCCATAGTTGTTTTTGTTTCTCCATGTATTGGCCAAGTAAGGCCATGGGAATAGTTGGCCGAAACGTCGTGAAACAACAACTAAAAAAGATGGGGATGATAGTCCGCAATAAAATAAACTAATAAATAATATCCATCTCAATAATGAATTCCAATTAAATAAAAATTGAAATTCGTAAATATATTTCGAAGCAAACCTTCATCTTCAGTATGTCTTCTTTTTTCTTTTCGCCATGTTGTTGTTGGAGCAGAGAATAAGCAAGTAGAATTCTGTTTGTTGTTTGTACGGTAGTTTTTAAATCTCGGAATGGTGCGTTTGGTCACGTGGAATTCACGTTAAGATTTTGTTTCTTAGAAGAGCTGGTTGAGTTTGAACATATATATATATATATATATATATATATATATATATATATATATATATATATATATATATATATATATAATTAAACGGTGACGAAGGCTCGACGCTTCGCCCGTCTTATGCGGCCTTTCTCATGAGGGATGGTCAATGACCTAAGAAAGCCCGCATAAGACGGGCGAAACGTCGAGCCTCTTAGGTCTCTCTGTCTCCATTTTATATTTCATATCCTCGGATTTTATCCATTTCAATAATCATATCTCTCTCTCTCTCTCTCTCTCTCTCTCTCTCTATATATATATATATATATATATATATATATATATATATATTATTTTATTACCGTTTTATCTGTTTAGTTACACATGTTTCCGCTACGGAATCGTATCAACGATCCAGTAACTTCGTCAGACTTGGACAGAAGTGGGTATTGTGATTTGAAAAGACGATATTAGAAGAAGACGATTTAAAAAAAAAAGACGAAGTGTCGGCTGTCTTTTACATTGTATTCTATTGAATAAAATGTAAAATTTAGCCGAACCTTAGTCTGGGTAAAACCCGAGCATAGATACATATATGGAGCAAGTAGATATAATTCAAGTATATCTACGTGGCAACTAGCATGTGTTTATATCATTCTAACAAAATACTATTCGCGAATCGTGCAAGCGACTTATGTACAGTTGTGTTGGTGGCCTTGAGAGTTCATTACAAAACTGATTGGCCAGAACTTTACAGAGGAAATCGTAGACCAGACGCTGACATAAAAAAAGATCTCGATTTCTCTTTCAAGTCCCTGTATTTCATGGAGCCTCGACTATCTTACAATATAGTCAATAGCATTGATTCGAGTCTGCAGCGTGTCCCAAATCTTACCGAACGATTGCTTGTTTAACGGGAGGGACTTTTTTCTTTTTTTATACGTTCTCATCTTTTTTATTGGTCTAAAAATTCGAATAATATTGAGATTCTATGGCGCGTTCCAAGATTCAAGGTTATGAATAAGAAGAATTAATAAGATTTGGCAATTCCTTGTTGTGTAGTTATTTTCTGCTAGCATTTCAGCCCGGAGTTGCCCGGAGTTGCCCCGATGTTTGGAGGTGTATGTTGAGCAAAAAAACAAAAAAAGCGGTCAAATTTTTTTCTTTGAACCCTATTATAACCCCTTAACATTTATTGTTTTGGGCTCAAGTCAAGTTATTAAGTTAGATCCATGTCCAAGGAACCTATATCTAAAATTTCAAGTGGTTAGACCACAAATTGTTGGAGGAGTTTGGTAGAGTTCTTAAAGATCAAATCGTTTAACTTTGACCTTTTAACAGCGAAATTTCTGGCCGAAAACGGATCACAAGAATTTTCCCAAATCTCAATACCCTGTATATCAAATTTCGAGTCTGTAGACTTAAAATTGACAAAGTTATTGCGTAGAGAAATGTACATAGACAGACACACAGATACAGAGACATACAGACACGTTCACTTTTATAGATATATAGACAGATTAAGAGATTTAATATATATTATACTAATAGTGTGGCTGTCTGTCCGTCAATTCGTGTCCACGTCTCTGTTCAGAATACCATTAAAATAACAACTTTACATCAAGATTTGTCCTGATAACCGAGAAGGCACACAGAGTATTTAAGATCTTCTGGAGTTACAATTTTCGTGCCTAACTCGAGATTTCGGTTGACTCCATGAAATATGAAATTCCCTGAGCGCCTATTTATTACACGTGTCGGAAGATTCAACACAATTTTGTCATGAATACAATTGCTTTCTAAATTTTTTTCACCTGCGTTAACTTATTCCGCTGACCAACGCGCGTTGTGTCCAGTTTCAGACGCAAAGAAAACCAAGACAGAGAATAGGAAATAACTCCAAACTCGCTTGTTCTTTGTAGCAACATACATTTCCTAATTTTCTTTTTACCGCTGTGACGTCCCTCACGTGATCGTCTTATTGAGCGTCCTTTTTTCCTTGTACGCGATCTTGAACGTTATCCACGTCTCTCTATGTGATCGTTCTCTTTCTCTTTTTTGTAGTCCTTTTCGTTCTACTGTTGACGCCACCTCGCGTGCATTTATACACGTGCATCTGCGTTATGTTACACATGACTGCTTCCCTGCAGACTACAACATGATCGTCTCCAAATCCAATGCTGCCTTATCCTCAAGCTTCATTTGGGCCTTTATAAGTGGTGACACATTAGTATTCAAAAGATATGGCAAGCAAATTAAGGTCACAGTCGTAAAATTTTACACAAGAAATTTCCGGGAAACCAATAAACCTAACCATAACCCTAACCAGTTCACGACTGCATGCCTACACGTACCATCGGTTCTGTACACGTCTGAACCCTTGCGAGACATTTTCCATAAATCTTACTTATTCTTTCTAATATAGTTAGTTACTGGGCGAGGCATTGTGATCTGTCATATTGATATATTCTATACCATTCCTATCCAGAGTCATTTTCTTTGAATAATTTTTTAACATACCAAGAATTATATTATTTAATTGAAATTCATTATTGAGATGAGTATTATTTATTAATTTCATTTATTGCGGACCATTGTCTTCATCTTTTTCTTAGTTGTTCCACGACATTTCGGCCAACTAATCCTCTGGCGTTCGTCAGGCGGTAACCGCGACGGGATAGGAACTCCGAATCTCCTAACTGCATTCCCAGCAATTACTGCCATCCGTAGTTGTTGTCGTCTCGCCACGTTTTGGCCAAGTAAGCCTCTGGCCGGCTTTGGGGGCAATATTGAAACAGCTATCTTCAGACAATTCTCACCTGGAACCGTAGAGATTCAACGTCTCTATCAACTGCGCCACGGGCCCTGAAGGGCGATCAAAGTTGACTTTTTTGGGTCTTATATAATAAATCCATGTTTGTTATCTGATCTTCCGTACCGAAACGTCGTGAAACAATTAAGAAAAAGATGAGGATACTGGTCCGCAATAAATAAAATTCATATCAAGAATTGTATTTCAGAGCACCAAGAGGATTTAAAGATCTTCTGGGGTAATTTCCAAGTGTTGACGGAGAATCCTGAGTCAGTCTCGGAAATTGTAATAGCATGTTACGGTTTGAAAGTCACACACAAAAAAATCTAAATAGGTGCACGGCATTCATAATTCGAAATGGTTAAAGGTCAAAAGATTTTAATCCTTTTCAATTTTTTTTATTAAAAAATGGTTTTCAAACCGGAAATTGCGCAACCAATTTACGAAATTTACTCGAAATCTTCCGTTGACATCATGCAACCCGAAATCCTCTGGGCGCCGATTCCTTACAAATGTCGCTAGATTCAACACAAACTTTTTTTTACGTCGAGGAATACTTTAAAGACGACTCATTATATCGATGAGGGTAAGTTTCCTTGCTACTTAGACTGCTTGAAGACTTGGGTAGAAAGTACCAGTCACGAATTTGTTCTTGACAAGCCCCACAGGTGCGGGGCCAGAAACTGGCCCAGTATGTATCGAACTGAGGTACACCGGCTGTTTATTACTTGGGAGGTCAACACTCCCAGGCCTTTCGATCCGACTTTCGGGTGGGGCAAGCTTATCGCTTGTTGCCTGAGACGTTCCGATTGAGGAATACCAACAGGGATGTTCAGACAAATTTTGATAAGCCAGAAGTATCATATTTTAGAGGTCCTAGCTTGACATCCCATTTTTGATTTTGTGTAAAACACGCTTAAATATGATATTTTATTTTTTTCAGATTTCGTATATATTATTATGGAGTCGGGCTAGAGAGGCCTCAAGTGATTGTTTTTTTTTTTTTACGTACCCTTCTTTTATGAATCTTTAGCCGGGTAAAATAGTTTTTAAAGGGATAATTAGGAGTCAAACTTGACAAAAATCGTTGTACATTTTTTATATTCATTTTAGTTTACTTTTATTTTTATTTTAATCAGTTCATATACGTGTCACGTTGGTACAGTGGTAACGTCACCAGCTTTGAATGCCTCAGTTTTGATTTCAGTTTCGATTCTAGGCAGCCAAATACTTTTTTTTTTTACTTTTGGAATCACGACTCTATAATAATATATACGACATCTGGACAAATTTAAATATCACATATAAGCGTATTTTGCGACCGGGAAAAGTCGCCCCACCCCGGCTCGATAGTAGTGTATAAATTGAAAACGATAGGATATGCTGGATCAGCGTTTTTTGTTTGGTTTAACGGCAAATGTTGGTCGCTAGAAAAGCGGGAAATTTGTAAAACAACTATTTTTGCAAAGAATTTTTTTTACAAAGTTTTTCAAAGACAAATGTTATCTTATACTTATAGATAATGTTATATTATGCTTATAGATACTCAAAATGTCGTCCGTGAATTTCCCTGCAACGTCAAACAACGATTTATTTTTACAACATTCACAATCACTAATAAAAAAAAAATAGCAATCACGCATTTTATTCATGATCTAAGCTGACCTTCAAATTTCCCGCTTTTCTAACGACCTGCCTGTATAAAAAGAACTTTGTCTGTGTATGTATGCACTCGCACGCGCCCGTCTGTATCTGTGTATAAATTCGTTCCCTATGAACTCTTAAACGGCTGTGCCGATTTTTTTTTCGGAGGGGAGGCGGGAATTTTACACAAATGTACTTTATGTGTTCATGGATAAGTTTTGGATCGGAATGTCTTCGATAAATATCGATAACTGATGATCAATAAAAATCCGATGAAAGCAGAAACAAGCTATTTGGAACAAAGTTACCACGTTTGTATTGATTGTTCGGACAATTATTTCGGTCGTTTGTTTTCTTTCTATCTTTCGTCGTCCTTTTTCTCATTTACTTATTGTCGTTACTTTCTTCTATTTCTCTTTTTCTTTTCCTTCTTTTCTTTTTCATTCGTTCGTAGTTTGACTTATATCTCATCTTCGTTTCATTTTTCATTCACTTCTTCCTTTCTGTCTTTCTTTCTTACTTTCTTACTTACTTCTTAAATTTCGCCACCCCCCTCTTCTGCCTCCACTCTCTCATCTACTCCAACTCCTCCTCTGCCTCTACTCCTCCTTTGCTCCGAATCCTCTGTTGCTCCTACTCCTCCTCTGCATTAGATTAATGCTAGTAAATCGAAAAGAGGCGATGACTTTCGAAAATACCAGCGAAAAAAGCAACCCCTCTTTGTAGAAAAGTGCCCAGCTGAGGGTGAAAGAATTAATGTTTTTAGACATTTTTTAAATATTTGTCGTCCGAAGGGTCATTCTTCAAAACGATACCGATCTCGTGAAGATCCGTCACCGCTGTCGAAAGTTTTAGGTAGACATGATGATTGCAACGTCTTGTCAGACGAGTGCCACTCCCTCAGACATGAGCCCAAATGCCTGAGAGAGTATCTATACAAAGATGATGTTACAGAGTCTTAGCTTTGTACGACAGCTAAGTCTCTCTCTCGGTTCAAAATGTTGAGATCCAGCAACAAGCAAGAGCAAGATAGCCAGCAACAAATTAAACTGCAGACCAGCTTAATGCGGGTACTTGTCTTCCGCTTTATGGTTTTTTAAATCAGAGATTTGCTTCTCCTAGAAAGGTTGCCTTCACCATGGCTTACGGGAGCCCTCTCCACCCCAATACACATACACACACACACACACACACACAAATATACACGGGGCTTGTTGGCCGTTGACCCAGGAAAAGAGTTCATTCGCCCTTTAGAAGGTTTTGTTTTAAATCCTTCAGGGAGACTAGCTGCCCTCCTCACCAAACAAGTCTGGTGAGGGAACCAGTTTAGTCACCGGTGACCCGACCATGAGGCAGGTAGTACTGGGTTACATGGTACCAGTAGCATATGACATGATCTGACAGGTAGACATACATACATACATACATTTAAACAGACAGTTGAGATTTATATAATATATATACTTTTTATTTGTTTTACATGTACATTAGTATGTCGCTACAAATTTATGAGTATGTTTCGGTCAGCTAGTTAGCAATAGAGAACTCTTCGGGTTACATAGTGTATACAAAAGCTGAGTCCACAATGATAAATCATTCACGTAATCAGCGTCATAAAAAATTATAATCAGATGTTCACATAACATGTTATTAAAATAGAAATAAAAAATAAAAATAAAAATGTTTTTAATAAATAGGAACAAAAAAAAAAAAAGAAAAAAAGTGGGGATTTCTTTCGTTCTTTTTCCCATATGTTAAATATCATTTCTTATTTTTATTTTTTAATTTTTACTTCTATTAGAATATAGAACGACATATTAATACTTATGTAAAAACAACAACAAAAATAGAATATCTTGCCGTACTTTGGAATTGAGCACTCTTGTATAAACCTCATTAAAACGCCATTGGTTATTTTACCTCTGGAAAATATTAACCTGAAATTTTATATATATAAATTACTAACTAGCTCTACCTACGTATTGAGCACTTTTGAAGTAAATACTTAAAGTTACACATAAATCTATACTTTCGTATATTAATTTTATGTGATTAAATTAAGTAGTTATATATATATATAATATATATATAATATATATATAATATATATATATTTATATATATATATATATATACATACATATATATATATGTATATATATATATATATATAAACCAAATCTGTACCCCACTATTTTGCAAACATCTTTTACCTCACTCAAACCAAGACGAGCCTCTCCTCCTCCTCCTCCTCCTCCTCCTCCTCCTCCTCCTCCTCCTCTTCCTCTCTCTCTCTCTCTCTCTCTCTCTGTCTCTGTCATTCTTATCTTTTCCCCATCCTCCTTTAACATCTTGTAAATTTCTCAGACCCGAAAACGCCATAACATGTACATGTCTTCCACATCATTGGGTTGTCAGACACGTGACAGGAATTATCGATAGAAAAAAAAAATGAACAACCGATAATTCCATCTGGTGAATCGCAAGATATACTTTATTTTTTTTTTTTTTATTAATGTCGTTTTTATTTGTTTCGTGTTTTTACTTCTATATTTCTAAATTATTATTATTATTATTATTATTATTATTACTATTACTATTACTATTATTATTATTATTATTATTATTATTAGTAGTAGTAGTAGTAGTAGTATCATTATTATTATCATTAATATTTTTATCCCATTGAATTGCAACATTTATGTTAATTTTTTTTTAAATAGGAATGTTTTCTTGTGTTAATATCTATATTTTCTCTTTTATTCGTCTTGCTCTCTTAAATTCGCAGGTGACCTAGAGCCATTTTCATATACGGCCCAAATTTAAAAAAGATGAATTCTGCTTCAGTTTATTTAACAAGTACGACCGTCTGCCCGTCCGTCTGTCACGCTTAAGTTTGGAAATTTCAACGCAAACCGCGCAGGCTTGATGGATATAATTTCAAAAAATCTCTTCACGTTTAAGGGGGGGGGGGGGAACACACGAACGCTTGACATGCAAGCAAGCCATTGAAACCTCTTAACTTTACTCCCCTCTTCTCCTCCGCATACACCACCTTCGGCATTGTCTCTCCCTTTTCTGTACGTTCTCTCTACTCCCGCCCACATTATTTTCCCTCTCCCGCAGAGTCTCTCTTTCTGTCCTTCCATTTTTTCACCTCTCCCTGCCAGCCACTCTTTCCCTACTGCTCTTTGATCTTTACTATTTTTATCTGAGACATTTTATATATATATATATATATATAGACGCTCACACACACACGCACACACACGCATATATACATATATGTGTGTGTGTGTGTGTGCGCGCACGCGCGAATGATTACACAAAAAGGGTTTAGTCACTCCGTGCCTTACCCCCGATACATATTCGATTTTTGGAAAATAAATAAAAATTATTATTTGCAAGTTCATCTCTCTCTGTCTCTGTCTGTCTGTCTGTCTGTCTGTCTGCCTGTCTCTCTTCCCCTCTCTCTCTCTCCCTCTCTCTCTCTCTCAAATGTACATCAACATATTTTAAGTTAAAACACACACACACACACACACACACATATATATATAAAGTCATATACAAATATATATACAAATAGTCATATACTGTTTCCCTGTATCTTAGCTCCTCAATGTAGCTAGGGATAATCAACATTTTTGACGTGAAAGCACACTCGCATGTATACATTTTTTATGATTTAACGTTCAAATGAACGGATACAGCAAAGAATTGGAATATATCCTACTAAAACGTGATTGTCACAGCTGGGGAATCTCAAAAACGCAATCTCGACGTGAGCGTACATTAAAAGAACGATATGCAATAACATTTTGTTTTACACTTGAAAAAAAAAAAGGCCATGGACACGTATGGAATGCTTCAGACTGCTTATAGATGATCTTGCGGGAATCAAGCATCAGTTTTTGAGATTCAAGGAAGGCAGGGAGTCTGTGAGAGATGATGAGAGGTGTGGCCGGATTACGGAGGTCAGAACACCGGCGTTGATTGGCCAAATAAAGAATTTCATGGATAAAGACCGTCGTGTGTCTTTTCAGATAATAAGGGCACAGTTTGATGCCAGTGTGGTTACTGTGCACACAATTATCGCGAGGACCTGAAGATGCGGATGATTTGCGCAAAGTTTGTCTCAAGGGTGTTGAAAGAGTATCCGAAAGAATGACGTTGCCATGACAACAAGATGGACATCAAGAGAGTTCCGCACCTTCCCTAAAGTTCATACCCTGCTCTCTGTGACTTTTGGTTATTCTCTAAGCTCAAGGGAAACCTTAGAGACTGTCCTTATGAGACGATTGAGGGGATGAAAGAGGTTGTGGCGAGGGTCATTGACACATGAACACAAAAGGACTTCCATGGGGCCTTCCAGAAGTTGTGGAAACTGTACAAATGGATTGAAGCTGGAGCAAATTGTTTTGAATAGGATTAGAGTTTAGTGTGTGCACTATCTATAAAAGTGCTCATTCTAAAAAAAAAAAGTCTAAAAATTTATTGGTGGCGCCTCATAACAGGCTGCAATAAAATACATGAATATTGGTTTAAATGAATTCATAAACATAAACAAAAGACTAACGGAAAACCGATTGAATGACAAGGAAAAAGCTATATTAATAAAAAAAAAAACACCCGATAAAAAGAATGATTTCAAATAACTACAGACCAATAACCCGTTTACCAATCGTATGACCAAACAAGTGCTAAGACAGAACTTGAATGTCTACTAAACACTATCCTCGGATCTCTAATGTCACTCTATATGGGGGGTTGTCAGAAAAGCCTGGCATGAGGATACTTTCAACTGCCACGGTACAAGTTATTGGGTGGGTTTCTTAGAGTACTTTGTTCATTTTTATTTTTTAAGCCGTTCTCGAGACGTCACAGATGTAAGAGACGCATGCCGGCCAATTTTGTCGTGTTCTTGTCTAACGCTACTTGTTTTTGGAGCCAAATAAACATTTCAAAATAAGTAAAAACACCAAAAACTTATCCAGCTAGGTGGAAGAGTATCTTATCGTGACTTTGGTGAGTGAATTTAGTTTACAAACAAATGGCTACACATAAGCATACATGTTTCAGCGAAAACCCAGTAAGGGAATCGCTTCGTCAGGCCAAGGACATCTCATTATTATTATGGCTCTGTCTAAACATTGAACACTCTTTTGGTGGACACACTTATATATTTTGTTTTGAACAAACAAATAATTACTACCAATACAATATATATATATATATATATATATATATATATATATATATATATATATATATATATACTTGTTTTGTTAACCCACTTTCTCTACCTCTGATGATTGTAAAACAGACCCAAACAAACAACAAATCGAAGACCTTGATTGGGTATAATGAACATATTTATTTGAAAAAAAAAAAAATATATATATATAAAAATAAAAAAAAAACCTAATCGTTTGAAAAAATCTATAAAAATAATAAAAAGAAGAAATTTTATTTGAATAAAAAATCAGTTTACGATTTTTCTATCTTGTTATATTAAGAAAAACAATATTGGCAAGGTTTTCGTTATTTTTGCGAAATCCGACAGTCGAAATACTGAGTTTTTCTTTATAAACAACTAGCCTGGGTGCCCGGTATGTCGAGGTGTGTGTTGAGCAAAAAAAAAAAAAAAAAAAAAAGAAAACGCGATTAAGTGGTAGTAGGCAGGCAGGCAGGCTCGCATCCGTAACGCGAAGGAGTAAAAGAACGTGACCCCCCCCCCAAAAAAAAAACTGTGATGTCTTTGCTGTTGCGATCACCGCCAAACCGGAAGTGGCGAAGATTTAAATTAAGGCTAGCCAGTTAAAAAGAGTGGATGAGTTTCGAAAATATCTGCGAAAAAAGCGACCTCTCCTTGTAGAAAAGTGCCCGGTTGAGAGTGAAGGATTAATATTTTAACCCAATTTTTCGATATTTTTCGTCCGAAGGGTTGAGCTTCAAAACGATACCGATCTCGTGAAAATACGTCGCCTCTATCGAAAGGTTTAAGAATATATACACATAGGTACATAGATACATAGATACATACATATATCCATCCATCATACATTTAAACAGACAGGTGAGATTTATATTATAGATGATAACTACTTACATTCTTGTCAATTTAAACAACAAGCAATGTTAACTACCTAATTGCCATGACATAATTAGTTAAATATTTCCGGAGTATTCCATAAACCCCTATTTCCATGATTCAACGAAAAAAAAAAATGATTTCGGCCATGTTTGTTTTGTCATGTGACATGTGACGTAAACACAAGGGGAACGAAAAATAACCTATTGTGCAATCTAAAATTTCATAGCTGTCTTCGAAAACGTTTTTTAATAAATAATTTTCCACCTTATCGGTTTTCGTAATTTTTGGATATTTTTTTTATTCCTGCGACATGGCAATTCTGTAGATACCATTGTTTTCACTTAAAATTCAACATTACAGTTTTCGAATTTCGCTGCAAAAACTAATGACCCAATATTGAAATAAAGCAAACACATTGTATAAAGATATAAGAATATGTTCGCCAAATAGGCTGACATCGTGTATTTCTTATGATGTGTCATGACTAGGGCTATGACAACAGCATATTCTTTTCATTGTTTTGCTCTCGAGTATATATTCGACACAGTTAAACACAATTAATCAACCAAGAATCACATCACTCTATATTAAAAAAATAAACATGTAAGATATCAATGGATATATACCTGAGAATGAAAACAAGGAAAAGAATATGCTGTTGTCATAGCCCTAGTCATGACGTAGACAACAAGCAATGGCTCAAGTGAGATAAGATGCGTGATCGCTCTTTTATCATCCTCCCTTTTCTTGTATCTTTTATCCCGTGTCCTTGTGTTGGCTTTACCGTATCACGTCCCGTACACAAGTCTTAGCCACGATAAATGAAAAATAGGCCAAGGTTGCTTTCATCTGATGGGATTACATCAATGAATGGCGTCATTTATTTATTTGTTTATTTTTATTTATTTATTTTCGGTTATTTATTTATTTGTTTATTTTTATTTATTTATTTTCGGTTATTTATTTATTTGCAATGACTTGCCGAATTAAATCTATTTTTGTGGTCTCTCTTTATTTGGTTAACGTGTCTTACGCATTTAGTCATCAGCACGCTACTCACGTTTACTGGCGCACAAAACAGACAGACGCTATCGATACCCCTCTACCACTTCCCTCTACCCAGCTCTACAACCCTTCTCTGTTTGTAAAGCATAAACAAAAGTGACGTATTTTGACGCATGCGTAGTTCGGTGTATATAAATCTAGTGAACGTTAAGGTGGGAAAAAGAATGAACCAAGGAAGATTTAAAAAAAATGCGAAGAAAAGTCGCCCTGATATTTCGCCATCAATTTATATATATATATATATATATATATATATATATATATATATATATATATATATATATATATATATATATATATATATATATATAAGAGAAAATTAAAACTGTAAGTTAAACTTTACAATTAAAATTTACTGTTCGGCTAAATACTCCAAAAAACAATGTACAAAACCTTTATTCCGGGGAGTTTCAAAGAATGCTATTCTTGTTATTCTTCTCATTAGAAACATAAAGAAATCAGCAAATTATATTTGTAGCTACACCCGGCGTCGTCGGGCACCCAGGTTAGTATATATATATATATATATATATATATATATATATATATATATATATATATATATATATATATGTATAGTGTGTGTGTGATATAGACATGTGTATATATATACATATATATATATATAGTGTGTGTGATATAGACATGTATATATATATATGTATATATATATATATATATATATATATATATAGTGATATGGACATGTATATATATCGTGATATAGACATGCATATATATATATAGTAATATAAACATGTATATATATATATATATATATATATATATATATATATATATATATATATATATATATATATATACTTAGAGGCATGTTTGGTAAAAAATGGGATAAAAGTGCTGAATATGCTTTAGTTTTTATTACAACCTCAATATATTGGTCCATTATAGTTGTTTCCCCGGACAGGAATTCACTGCCCGTTTCGTCTTAATGGACTAAGTTATATCTTGAGGTTGTAAAATAAATATATAAATATAAAATTTGTCAGAATCAGCAAATTTTAACATTTATAATAAGGTTTATTTAACCATGAGGTTGTAAAATAAAATCACACACACATCTATATCTCTCTCTCTTTCTCTATCTCTCTCTCTCTATCCATCTCTCTAAAACTGATCAGTATCAGCATAATAGCCAAACAAATTTTATCATTTATAATAAGGTTTATTTAATCAGAACGTTTAATCAATTTTTTTGTTGTTGTGTTTTGATATGCGTATGCAGAAAAATTAGTCAATAAATGTTTCATGAGATTTTAATAATTCTTAGATTTTATGGATTTTTTAAAAAATAGAGTCTGATAGGACTAGATTTAAACAACCGTACCAAAAAGGAGAGGCAAAGAGAAAAGACTTCCTCCAACTAAAGCAATCATGTTTTTTAGTAATAGGTATTCAATATCAATTAAACTTGCTCCAAATGTCAGTTTCTTTGACATATTTTAAAGGATTTTGGGGCATAGTATAAGCACAGCCTCTCATTTGTAAAATAGATGTATTTAAAACGTGAATTGCATTTGATCCACATTAACACTGACTAAGCAAGATTTCCTGAATTCCAATTAATTTTTAAGACTCCTTAAGTTGAAATTTTCGACATTTTCTAGAATCAAAATCATGTAATAGATTTTGATCAACATTACAATAAGGATTCTAGACATAAGGCTTAGTATCATATGCAAAAGGAAATAAAGTTTGTTATATTAGGTAATTCCAGTAATGTGATAATTTAGCTCCATAAATGTGTCTGATGTGACAAAAGGTTTATTTTTGGACGAATAAATCCAGTGAGATGTGAGCGTTAATATTATCCGGAAAAAAAAAAAAAAATATATATATATTTTTCCACTTGTGTTTGTGCCATGTGCTTAGCCTGGAACCCAAAGCCCCACCCCTAGACGGTTGCTGCTAGCCCGCAGGGAGAAAAAAAAATAAAGAGAAAAAGACGCGAGAGGGCATGCTGGTTGTTTAATGTCGGAACTGGTTTGGATTTCCCGCGCATTTCCTTTTATACGATTTGGCCGGCTCCAGCGAAGACTTTCAGAAACATATTCAAGAAAAGTTGTTTTCTTTGAACGTTGATTGGATAAAAAGTGGACACCTTGTCACGCGGTATTGTTCTGAATTATGTTCGCGCGCAGAGGCGCAGCTTTAATTTTCACTCCTACAGAATTTGCGTGGGTGGATACGATAAATGTACGCGTAACTGAAATGTTCTTTAACCATTCATTTTAATGTCTCTGGCGTATCGCTACAAATACCAGAATGTCGATAAGAATGGAATAAAGTGTTACTGTGTATAGATAGCGAATCGTTGTGGACGTCTTTATGTATCTACCGGATTTGGTGAAAGCTGTAACACTAAGTAGCAC
>NC_136521.1:54299753-54329753 GCF_053919585.1 Euprymna scolopes | reverse complement strand
AATTGTTGATTGCCCATCATTTACTGCACTGTCGTAGATTTTCTCATGTCTGTGTTTCCATGTGTTTTCTGGTGATTTCTGTACACTTTCTCTTAGCTTTCGCTGTTTCTCTCTTACAATTACTTCTAGCTTCTATAAACTTCTGTCTGTTTGAACTGGAATTGTGTCGGTTAAATCTGCGGTACGCACGTTGTCTTTGAGCAATGGCAACTGCCCAAGTAGAAGTAAACCATTTATACTTGCGTAATATTTACGTAAAAAAGTTATAGTAAACACAAACCTCTTTCTTTCTATCTATCTATGTATCTATCTATCTATCTCGCTCTCTCTGTATATATATATATATATATATGTATATATATGTTTAAACAATTTTACATACCAAACTTCCAAATTCTGATCTACAGACATGAAACTTAATATATAGGGTATTCGAACCCATGCGAAACCTTATATTCGTAGCACTAACAAAACGAGAACTATTATTTTAAAGCACGTGTCAATTACTTAAGCGGGCGTAAGGCAGTAGGCATTGTTGAAGTTCTTTACATTCTCTTAAAAACGATTCTTCCTGTTGAAAGTCCTTCAAAACCGAAGACAAAAGTTCATTGGCAGCATTTAATTCTTTCAGAACATCCTTCAAGACTGAGGATAAAAAATTAATTAACAAAAGTTCATTCTTTATGTTGAACACCTTTCACGACTAAAGAGAAAACTTCAGCGAAAATGGTTCTTGAATTATACCGTTTTTCATGATTCCATTTTGCATTTCTTTGTGTTTTACCTCTGTGGCGGTTTATATATGTCTGGTTAGCGTCTGTGGCTGATGTGTATCAGTCTCTGTATTCAAGGGTTGTCCTTAATATTTCAGTCGTTTTCATTGTTGCTATCCGTTGTATTTTCTCACTCTTCCTCTGATTCCAATCTCTCCGACACTTGTTTCTAAGTTATTCGGGATTGTTCCTAGTGCTCATACTATATGTAGGCGTATTTTGACTTTCTTCATATTCCGTAGATTATGTCCTGTATTATTAAAAATTAATGGCAAATAATTCGTTACTGAATAAATCTTTGAGTGCTTACAACCTGACCGATTTAATCTGAATCGTAATAATATCGAATATATAAAAACACCCTTTTTAGCTCGTCAACAAACCAAAAATAAAAACGATATACGACATCTTACTATTTAATATTTTCTCTTTTAAACAAAAACATTTTGATAATTCGTGTTTAGAAATTAAGCATTTTTAGGAATTGATATTTGGACTATGATTTCCAGTTTCTTATATTCGGGTGCCATCAGGTCGTTATGAATGTTATATCCAAGTAATGTAATAAGATTGGAACCGTAGTTTTTCTCGTTAGTTAGTGTACTTTTTTAAGTTCATCAGAGAGCCAATACCGTTAACATTAGTTGAAGAAATTCACAATCCTCTCATGGATTTAGCTCAATCGTTATGTCAGTTCAGATGCGAAATATTCAAATTAACATGAAATTAGATAGAAAGCAACCATTTATAAACTGCTATAATGGCTAGAACACAAAGATCAAAGAAAGAAGCTTGTTTCCTTCAATAACTACAAGAATCCTTTATCTGAACGTATATCTTTTAAACTCCCGGTTTAACGTTCACAGGAAACATGAGTAGGAAAAATTACATTGAGAGCATTACCAGGACCGCTGCGAAAAAGGTAGGTTCTCTCTACCGTGCTAGAAAGCTACTAACGCCCGAAAGTATCCTGTACCTCTATAAAGCCACCATTCGCCTATGTATGGAATATTGTTGCCATATTTGAGATGGTGCATCTGCTACTAGTCTCTCGCTCCTAGACAAGGTTCAAAAGAGTCGTCAACCTAATAGGTTCTGAACTGTCATCTAAGCTCCAGCCTCTGTCCCATCGGCGAAATATAGCACCTCTCTACACAAGTACTTTAACGGCGAATGCTCCGACGAACAGCAAGCACTTGTACCCCCTCGATGTAAATACCCCCCGACAAACTCGACAAGCAGCAGAATCCCACCCTTTCACAGTTGAGATCCCTAGATGCTTCTACTCCAGTAGTTTCTTCCCCAGAACCGCTAAACTTTGGAATTCCCTTCCGGGTTCTTGCTTCCCCAACTGTAGTTACATGAAGAAGTTCAAGTGTAACGTGAACCGACATCTTGCTGCCCAACTCCCCACATAGTATCCCTGTAGCTTATGTTCCTGCTAGTAGCTCCCGCCCCCACATCAAAGTGGCAATGTGTCTTGTTTGGGGCGAAATAAAAATTAAGCATTGCTTTAATTACTGAAACGCATCGGATAGTGGTCTCCAATTATGTCTGTTTTGATGTTTTGAATTATCATGTGCATATGAGAGTGTGTCCCTTTCGACTCTCTGGCCAGCTCCCTGTATTTGCTTATTATAATATCTTATTTTCCTTTTTTAGTATATAGAAATCAGATTTGCTGGGCTGTTTAAATAAAGGTTTAATACAAATTTCTAACAGTAAACACTGTAAAGAAATAGACCCGGCTTACAAAGAAAGTAGTTCTTGTAAAATCTGTTTATTTTGCCTGTCGCTCACACACAAACGCTTCAGACTACGTTCCCAATTCCCCGTCTGAATATCTTTTTCGCATAGTCTTCAGCTTCGCTTAAGTGCCAAAGAAAGACGAGATCCTAAATACCAGAACTGTCGTTATCACATGACATTGAAGCCAATAATTGCCCGAATATATATAAAAAAAAATGAAGTGTACATTCTTCACATATTTAGTTCACTGATTCTTGTGGATATTAAAGTCGACCAAAAAATATTAATTAAAGACTTAATATTAGTGTTCAAATCATGCTATATCAGTATGAACTAGAATGTGCTAAATGTTGTTTTAATGTTTTTGTTTTCTATGTTTACATGTATGTATATGCATACATGTATGTATATGCATATCACCGATAGTTACTACAGACAAAAATTTGGACTCCCTATGGGTAACCCCCTTAGTGGTGTACTAGCTTGCTTATTTTTAGAATTCCTAGAGGCCAACTCTTTCAAATTCAGACTACCTAAAAAGTCCATATATATATATATATATATATATATATATATATATATATATATATATATATATATAAATGTCTAACTAGTAGATGGTCTGCAGCAGAAAAGAACCCGTTTTCATTATATATATATATATATATATATATATATATATATATATATATATATATATGTATTTCAATATACTATATATATGTATTTCAATTTATATAGATATATATATATATATTTCATTTTTCATATATATATTACATTTTATATATATATGTTTCATTTTATATATATATATATATGTATATATATATATATATATTTCATTTAATATATGTATATATTTTTCATTTTTTATATATATATTCCATTACATATATATATATATATTTCATTATATATATATATATTTTCATTTTTATATATATATATATATCATTTTATATATATACATATTTCATCTTTATATATATATATATATATATATTTCATTTTACATATATATTTCCATATTTATATTTATATATATATTTCATTTTATATATATATATATTTCTTTTTTTATATATATATTTTTTAAATTTTATATATATATTTCATTTTATATATACATATATATTTCATTATATATATTTCATTTTATATATAGAAATATGTATACTTCATTTTATATATATTTCATTTATATATATATATTAATATATATATATATATCATTTTATATATATATATATTTCATTTTATATATATATATATATATATATATATATATATATATATATATATATATATATATATATATATATAGCGCATTATACTTTTTAATTTGGAGTGTATTAGCTTTATTTATTATTTTGAGTTGTTACCTGTTCCTGACCCAAGACCAGCGTTTCTCAACCACTGTGCAATGGTGCATTAGTGTGTCGCGAGGAGATAATACCTAGAAGCCATTTTATTTCATTTTGTCTAATTAAGACATTTCATTTCTTAATCATAATGGCACTGCTCAATTTTAATCGCCGGATTTCTGGAATCAAAACGTTTCGTGCATATTAATTGATAATCTTTTTCATGGTTTATATTAGTGTTGGGACGAATTATCAAAATATGTTTTTCAAAATATTCATAATCGGAGTCAGAGTTGAATAACTCTGACCCGGTTTTGATACCAAAACGATACCAGATATTGAATACAGGATATGTTGATTTCTCTGAATAAAAAAACTTACACAGAGTGGAACGATAAAATGTTCGCTATAGAAAAGTCGACCTGTTTCCATTTCCGTTTGACAAAACCGGTTTTCTTTTTTGCTGCAGACCATCTATTAGTTAGCCTACATACATATATATATATTGATAAATATATATATATATATATATATATATATGCATATATATACATGTATGCATATATATACATGTATGCATGTACACACACATATGTATAAGGCATTTGGGCTCATGGATTTTAAATGTCTGAGGGAGTGGCACTCGTCTGACAAGACGTTGTAATCATCATGCATATATATATATATATATATATATATGCTTGTATATATATATACATAATGTATTTGTTTATTAGTGTATGTGTATATTTACGTTTACGTGTATATCGTATATATATATATATATATATATATATATATATATATATGCATATGCATATATATATATAGACATATATATATATTTATATATATATAATTTTTTTCTACATAAATATAGTCATATCATGCTACAAATGTGCAGACCGTTTCGATCATAATTGATCTCATCAGGCAAGGAAATAAAGAATTTAAAAGGTTTAAGAGCCTTTTTAATTTTAGAGTGCCAGGTTTTGCTGTATAGGAATGCATACACACATATACATATACATATATAACATATATATATATATATACATATATATACATATACATATACATACACACACACACACAATATATATATATATATATATATATATATATATATATATATATAATTTTAAGGGGGTTAGAACAACTGTCCCAAGAGCAGAGTACATTTTAATCTATTAGTAAATTCATTAATACAATTAAAATAAAATAAAAGAAAACAGTGCTCATTGTAATGTGGATATATAATAAGCTCGATAGGCATAGATATCCTCGAGCTATTTTCATATAAAGTTCGATGGTTTATAATTTTTAATTAAAATTAAAAATTAAAAATCGGTTTCGAAAGGAAGAACAAACAAAATCAATAAAATTTTCCATCGTTTCGGAAACGATGTTTTTATTGAGACAAACAATACGTATTGGACAATAATTTTATCATTTGATTTTATATAAAGTCTTCTCATCAGCAAAAAGAGTGTGTGTGATTTTAAAGACACCAAAAATAAAACTAGCATTTTTTTTTAAGTAAGGCAGATATATCTTTTATTCGCCCGCCTTTAAGTATCATCATATATCTTTTATTCGCCCGCCTGTAAGTATCATCATCAATCCATTCATTGGGATGTTGTTAAATGTAGTTTATGATTTTTTTTTTCAAGACGTATTGTCTGTCTCAATAAAAACATCGTTTCCGAAACGATGGTACAATTTATTGATTTTGCTTGTTCTTCCTTTTGAAACCGATTTTAAATATATAATTCTAATTATAAATTATCAATCATTTTACTCAATATATATATATATAAATAAATATATATATATGTACATATATATATATATATATATATATATATATATATATATATACTAGCAAAAGTACACGTCGTTGACTGAGTTCAAAAACAGCCTACGGAAAATGGACTCTGATTTCTGAAAGTATGATAGGTTATGAAAAGGAAGGGTTGTAAAGAGATAGCTTCGAATTTGGGGGCATCGAAACCAAAACAAAATATGACGAAAGTAAAAATAAAATAGATGAACCCCATAATTTATTATACCATACCTGTTCTTCACACTGAAACACTTATCACAATATTCTGTGAATCTATATTAAAAAAAAAAAACTTGTTAAAATTTGTGACATATTTCCATTATATGGAGCTCAGGCACGAACGAACACCCCATAATGTTATTATACCATATTTCTTCAAACTAAAACATGATTATCAAAGTAAACTTACGCAGATAGATATGAAAAGTCTTTATTAAAGTTTGTGCCTATTTCCATTCTATGGAGGCCAGGCCCGAACGCAGATCTCACAATTTTATCATAACCATCCCTATTTAAGTTAAAACATACTTATCAAAGTATTCTTATGTACATTTATATCGAAAATACATGTAAACGTTTTTTTTTATTTTAAAATTTTTTATTTCCATACTTTGTGGACTAGGCGCGTACGCAGACCCCACAATTTTAATGAATCATCATTATGCCATATCAAACATACCCATTCTTGTGTCTCGATACATCTTCCATCATTATATGTGATCAGTTTTCTATAATAGTCAACCATACAGGAGCCTATTGGTGACCAGACACACACACACAGACGTTCAATTTTATATATATATATATATATATATATATATATATATATATATGGGTATGGATATATAAAGAATACGAAAAGTATAAAAGTTTATAACTTTTCTTCATTCGTTTTCAATTAGTGACATGCAGGAATACAAAATTATAATATGAAAATAGATTAAAATTAAAAAACTTTTTTTACAAGTACATATTTTCGACCGATCCTTCAGTCTTCATAGTGAAAGTGATGAACATACACGGGGAAAAGGGGAAAGAAAAAGGAAGGGGGAGGATGATAAGGAGGTATAGCCAATGAGAAGGTGCCACGTCAGTTTTAAATACATATACATATAAGTACGCACATACACACATGCGCACAGCTACCATACACATATAAAAGAAAAATTAAAAATTAAACAGCAAATTAAAATGAAGAATCCTGCCTTTAACTGCCCAATATTATATACATATGCATAGATCATCGTATAACGATTAGATCACTGTCTGACTGACGTTTATGAACATTTAAAATTAAAATGTTTAAATTTAATGTTATTTCACGCGGTTAATGGTCGTCGAATTGATACGGTCTTCGCTAATCGAGCCAGAGATGTCTCGTGTTGCGGGGTTCGAATCGTTCGATTGGTGTTAATCGTGACACCCTGCACTGAAGATTCCCGAAAGGATGAAACACTAGTGTCTGTAGGTATTTAATTATTATAGTAAAAAAAATAATTATATATATAATAAACGAAATTTATATCTATATATATAAAAGCGAAAATGTATGCATCTATGTGTGTATGTGTGTTTGTATGCCTGCTAAAATCTTTCGACTGACTCAAAAAAAATTCACAAACTTGGTCTCATATGAAAGTCCCATCCTTCGCCTAAAATTGGCCAAAAACGTTAATTTTTTCACCGTGAAATCAGAACTTTTCTACAGAGGGTGTTCAGTAAAAACCATATTGTCATGACGAGATCGGTTCTACGTATGCGTCAGACGACGTCATAACCTAATTTAGTTTAAATATTTGAAGAACTGACACAATTTCTTGTGCGTCGTGTTAGCTCAGTTTGTTAGAGCGTTGGGCTACTATCTAAACGTTTTGGGTTCGAATCGTGGTGTGAGATGTCTTTTTTTTCGATTTTTTAAATTTTAATATTGAAGCAGGGTTATTTAAGCCATTTTTCATGCAACGTTCGTTTTTCTGTTTTTCTTTTTACTTCGCTTATTCTTAGGTTTTCATTAACACTCCCACCCCGACCGACCATACACACCCAAAAACACCCGGGTACCCACCGATTTTTTAAAGTTTAATAATGAAACAGGCTTATTTAAGCCATTTTCACGTGCTTTTTTTTTCGTTTTTATTTTTCAGATTTTTTAAAGAAGTATTAACGTTCGTTTTTCTGTTTTCTTTTTTTCTTTTTGATTTTTACATTTAACATCGTTCTTTTGCCTTACGTTAGTTTTTTTTGTGTTTTTTTTACTTCGCTTATTCTTATGTTTTGATTACCCCTCCCCCACCTCACCGCCCGGGTACCCCCCCCCCCCCGCTTTATTTTTCAGATAAGTTTTAACGTTCGTTTTTCTGTTTTCGTTTTTGTTTTTTTGGGGGGCTTCGCTTATTCTTATGTTTTGATTAACACTCCCCACCCCCGACCGACAACACACACCTCCAAACACTCGGGCAACGCCGGGCACCCTCCTGCTAGTATATATATAAAAACGGAAAATTAAACAGTAAATGAAAATGAAGAAACGCGCCTTTAGGTGTCCAACATTTTGAATTCTAACGATATTGTTTATTCCAAGAGAGAATAAGAATTCAAAGGATATAAGAGATATATATATCCGTGCGTGTTTGATGTTGCGGAATTCTGTAAAGCCTGTTTCGTTGAATAAGATATGTGCCGATTGTTAAGAATATCAGTTATAAGGTGTTTTATTTTTTTTTTAAATCTACTTTCCTGTTCCACGTCTGATATTTTTCTTTACGCTCGCGTAAATGAAACAACAACAAAAAAATGCGACATCCTCCATTACTTAAGGATCGTTATCGAGTGAAATTGATGTCGGATCATAATTATAGGATTTGAAGAATAGTGAACATTCTTCACATATTTTGCCCGTGATTTTACTGGCCCCTAATGAATAATGAGGTGGACATATCTATCTATCTATCTATTTATCCATCCTTCTGTAGTTTTATGTTTCTCTCCAGTTTGTGAAAACCTTTCTTATCCTATCGATCTAGATGACTATCTATTAGTATATATCTGCTTCTCAACCAAAGCAAAATGTGACACAAGGTCGTTTTTAATGCGGGGTTAAACCAGCTCCCCACAAAAAAAAGGCAAAAGGTGCATTCTGGTTTGGACCAAAAATAATAATTGTCCCAGTATAGAGGGGTTCCCTTCCATTGACCGGGACAAAATACCTTTAGTGGAGCATCTGCAGAACAGATACTACCCTATGATGTATTTATTTGCTCCCCCACCGAGAAAATTAGGCACAAGGCCGTTTTTTTGATGTGCAGAGTGAAGGGGAAATGGGGATCAACTCCCCGGGGAGTACGGGAGCTGTATAGTGACAATTGGTATGAAGGGTTTCCCCTACATTGACCAAGGTCTGATATGTGAGGTTACCCCCACATATGGTCTTTGCTTGCAGTATCTGCTGGAACATATACTACACTTTGATCCCGGCCCGAAAGCACTGAGTTCTACTTTATATCTTTATGTTTATCCGTAATTACAATCACACACACACACACACACACACACACACACACACACACACACACACACACACACATATATATATATATATATATATATATATATATATATATATATCTCTAAAGAACATTCTCTCTAAAGACCTATTTTGCATTTCGGATCAACTTGAGATGATTTTCATGCAAACTGAAATATTTAGCGCGGTTTGCTATATATATATATATATATATATATATATATATATATATATATATATATATATATGTATTGCATATCCAACATTTTTTCACTTTTTTTATTTGCCGATTTATAACTACAATAAATTGCGGTTTCACTTAATGCCTTAACTAGCAAATTCTAGCAATGCCTTCAAATATAATTTGCTGATTTCCTTATGTCCTCTGATGAGAATAATAACAAGAATAGCATTCTTTGAAACTCCGCGGAATAAGGACTTTGTAAATTGTTTTTTTTTTTTTTAGTATTCAGTCGAACAATAAATTTTGATTGTAAAGTTCATTTTTGTGGCGGCGACGAGAATCTTTTATACAATGAGCGTAGCAGTCGGCTATCGGATGTTGACAACGATCAATTAAAAGCCTTAGCTGCAGCCAATCCACTCACCACTGTCTTCTTAATTAGACGAGAACCTGCTTCTAAATTAGACGTAACGTGTACAACGATTTCCAATTACCTGAGAGAGATTGGAAAGAAAAATAAACTTGATAAATGCATACATTTATATCTTTGTAGCTTAAATTTTAGATCCAAACCGATTAAAAAGCTTGCCATATCTCTGAATAGCTTTTATGTAAAATTTCAAATGTTTAGACCAGATATTGTCTTTAGTAATTTGGTAGAGACCGCAGAAGTCAATTTTTTTTTAAATTTTGACCTCTATTATTACCCTTAACCTTTATTGTTTTGGGTTCAAATCACGTTATTAAGTTAGATCCATGTCCAAGAGACGTATATGTAATATTTCAAGTGTTTAGACCAGAAATTGGACGAGGAGTTTGGTAGAGTTCTCAAAAGCTAAATCATTGAACTTTAACCCCTTAACAGCCAGATTTCAGGCCGAAAACCGTCCACAAAAATTTCCCAAATCTCAGTACCTTGTATATAAAATTCCGAGTCTGTAGACTGAAAGTTGACAGAGTTATTACGTAGGGAAATGTACATTGACAGACAGACAGACAGTTACACTTTTATATATATAAATATATGTTGTAATGTAAAGTTATAGATTAGTAAAATAAAACGAAACAATTTTGTAAAATTCACCTTTAAACCATTGTAAATTTATTTTAGCCACGTTCTTAACACGTTGAAAACGTATTTTTTTACACACGTTTTCATTCATCAGTTCAAGAAATTCAAATGTAATTTTAACTGAAGCATATAAAAGCAACCAAATTTTAAACGAAACAGTAATAAAAAAAACTGCCTGAAGACGACCGATGAAACTCAGTTGAAATTACTTGCAAAAACAACCAAAAGAAAAAAAAAAACAGATGGACGAAGACGACTATAAAACTTTCTTGGACAGTTTCGACCAGGAAATAAGAACGACAATTCGAAAAATTGAAACAATTAAAAAAAGCCTATTAAACAAGAACGCTCCGTGCTATACTTGTCTGAATATATATATATATATATATATATATATATATATATATATATATATATATATGTCTGTGTACATATGTGTACGTGTGTGTGTGAAACAAGAAAATAATATTTAATAAAATACTTGTTTGAATGAAAACATGCTGCCTTAATACACAATATATATATATATATATATATATATATATATATATATATATATATATATATAGTAAGTTATAAAATGTATATGGCGATTAAGCTACACTGAATATTCCGCGTTTCATCCACTCTAGGACTCTTCAGTGTAGCTTAATCGCCATATACATTTCATAACTTACTAACTACCTCTACCTACGTATTGAGCAGTTTTGAAGTAAATACTTAAAGTTTACGCATAAATCTATACTTTCGTATATTAATTTTATGTGAGTAAATTAAGTAGTTATATATATATATATATTTACATATATACGTACATATATATGTATATATATATATATACGTACATATATATATATATATATATATATATATATATATATACATACATATTTAATAGTGCTACATATTATTAAGTCTAGAAAAGTTGAGAAAAATTTGCAATTAGTTCCAGCAATTATTTTGGCAAGACTTTAATTAATTGCAAATACTCCAAACGTATGCTTGTTTTTATCGTCGAATAATTTAAATTAAACATAATCGATCGATGTCTGATTGATTTCAATTTTCTGTGTCACGTGACTTGGAATGCTTCTGCAGGTGGCGCTGTTCGGTTAGTTGCAGTTGTTGTTGAACATGATCCGTGATGATTTTTGTTGGCATTGGTTTCCCCGATATCTTTGTATTAAAAATTCCTTTTGAGAATGATACCAGGTACTGGAGAGAGTACATAAAACTTGCAAACGCCATTAAGTTGATGCGTTTCTATGAGACAAGCCAGATTTGAACTTGACACACGCAGGTTGTCAGTTAGTGTCGTTAAATTCTTAACCACCGTCACTTCCTCGATCATATTGATAATGGTGACTATAATGATGACGACAACGATAATGACTGATGCTGATGACAGTGATGCTGCTGCTGCTGACGATGATGATGATGATAACGGCGACGATGTTGACGGTAATGACGATGATGCTAAATGATAACGATGACGACTATAATGGTGATGATGATGACAATGATGGTAAATGATGACGATAGTGATGATGACGACGATGATGATGATGCTGCTGCTGATGATGATGATTATGATAGCGAGGACGATGATGGTAAATGGTAACAATGATAAAGATGATCACATTGATGATGATGATGATGATGACGATGACGGCGACGATGACGACGAATATAATGATGATAACAATGATGATGATACTGTTGATGCCAATGATAATGATGATGACAATGATGATGATGATGACGATATGATGATGATGATGACGATGATTATAACAATGATCGTGATGATTACAATAGATGATAATGATGATGATGATGATGACGATGATGATGATGATGACGATGATGATGATGATGATGATGATGATGATGATGATGATGATGATGATGGTGATGACGACGACAGTGGTTATTGTGATTACGATGGTGATGACGATAAGGATTAAAATGATGATGATGATGACAATGACAATAACGATTATGATGACGCTGACGATGGTTATGATGATGATGACAATGATGACAATGATGATGACAATAACAATTATGATGATGATGATGACAATGACTATGACGATAATGATGACGATGATTGATTGCAATGAAGATGACGATGATGATGGATTTTAATTAAAAATTCAATCGTATAAAAAATATTTTATTGCAAAATAATTTACAAAAAAACACATTGCTTCTATTGTATGTGGGTTCAGTTGTGTAAAAATCGTCTAATCCTTCTTTAATTTGATTTTCTCGAATTTCATTGTCGATACTTACCGAAGACATTCAGATATAAAATCTATTTAACAACGCCCCCAAACACATAAAGTACATTTGCGTGAAATTACGTAAAAATCACAAAGTAGAGATAAAGATACACCATTATAATATTTTTTTTATTTGCAATTAACTTTTTTAACAAACACTGATTTTATTATTTCATTCTTACGAAACGAAACATACCAGTCCTTATTCCTACGATGAACGCTCATTACAACGAGCACTGTTTTCTTTTCTTTTATTTTAATTGTATTAATGAATGTACTAATACATTAAAATATACTCTGCTCTTTAGACTCTAGTTCTTCTTATCCCCTAAGTATATATAAATAGTCCTTAATCCGCGGAGTTTCGAAGAAATACTTTCCTTCTCATCAGAGGGTAGGAATTAGCAAAATGCAGGATCGGATTTTGCATGCAAAAGTATTTGATGAAACAAGTAAGTCAAAGATCTTACTTGAAAACAAAAAGTGAAGCTGAGGGAATATGGTGAAGAAAAAGGTGATTACACGTGAATGGATAGTCTGGTGGAAGATAAATAATCCAGTGACGGTAAAATCCAAATATATAGCTTCAAGAAATTTAATTTCCATTTGCACAAGTAAAATCCAACGGAATCCAGTAATTGGAAGATGGTCCAAAATAATCCTAAGGCAGAAATCCATGAAATAATTCACAAAAATGTGTACAAGAGGAAAAAGGGGGAAAAAATGGAGAAAAAAAAATCCAATAATATTAATAAAAGAAAAATAAGATATGCTTTTCACTCTACTGGCGAGACATAAATATAAATAAGAAAGATCAGAGAAGCAAAAAATAAAAAAATAAAAAAGATAAGAAAGATTATATATATATATATATATATATATATATATATATATATATATATATATATATATATAGTTTTACTAAGAGGGAGATCCGACGTTGCCCGTGATGGAATAAGTATCAACAAATGTTTCACATATCTAATACATTTATTGTAATCGAACTCGATGAAATTGCCGATTTATGAATCAATATATTCCTTGCTCTAGTCGGCTACCCACCGTGGTGTACCGAGAGGAAGCTTCACGTGTCTCCCCGCGGTGACGTACTTTGTTAACTTCGTTGCACTGTAGAGAACTGATTATGCATTTTATAAAATTGTTTTAAATAATGGCTTGAATTAAAGTTTCAAATTTCAAAGCCTAGTATCATGGTTAAACTGTGCCCTAAACAGACACATGCGTTTCGAACGCACCCCTGTCTTATCAAAGAACCTTGTGGTTATTTTATACCATGGGCTCTTTTTCTTTCGCTGTGATAGTAGGCTGCATAAGGGCGTTAACTTTAGTACAAATCTGTATGTTTCTTCTTTAATGGGATTTTTTGGATTATCGATTGTCGTACTCATCAGAGGCATTCCAATACAAAACCTATCTAATTTCAATCTTAAATATATAAAGTACACTTGTGTATAATTTAAAATAAATCGACCCAGTCGTGTCGGAGTCCACGGGGAACGCTCTTTTTTTTCTATTAAACACACATACGCATATACATAGTAGCTTCCTTCAGTTTTGGCAAAGTATGATTAACCACTGTAAGGGTGCTTGCACGTGAAATTATTGTGACAAGAGTTGCACAATTCCATCCACACTTCTCCTGAGTCGACACTGTCGAATAACAATGGCAAATGGAAGTTCAGGGCGACTGGAAACAAATGCCAATATAAGCGGAACGCACATACAGCGCCTAGAATTCCCAAATGGTCACCCATCTGGTACTAGCCAGGCTCAACCTTGCTTAACTTCAGTGTCCTGACGAGAACCGGTGTGTCAGCGTGATTACGCCGTACAGTCACACTTATACATACCCACGTACATACACGCAAATACATACGCACATAGATACACACAAATGTACACGCATACACATACACTCACATGCACACATACAAACACATATACCCATACAAGCATACGCACATATACACATACACACATACATACACACATTCACGCATATACACATACACACACGCATACATGCATACACACACAACGTGCGTTTAATATAATAGTAAATATGCACTAGTAGTGAATCGTTCTCTAACGTTTTAAGTTAGGAATTTTCCGATCTCTTATAGATTTAAACGCTTATTTTTTCCCCTCAACTAAGTGATGCCATTTTATATATGAAACAAAAGAATAGGATATTGATAGATCCAATGGTAGATACCATATTTAAAAACGGGAATAATTACGAAAAACAGATGGGCGTAAGTGATTGCGTCTGTTTACAGCGATTAATCACGTTCCTATGGCGCGATACTATCAACCCAGCTAAGCGTATGAACAATGTAAAGATGGCTATCTGCACGACGCGCACGTATTTCCCAAATTATCATCGATTCTTTAAAACCAAACATAACAATCGTTACTGCATGCGCCTGATAACAGTCATTGTGTATTTTATGTAAAGTATACTAAACAACTTGAGATGATGATTGCCTAAATATTGCAGAAGCTACTGCAAATAAGGTAGGCTCCCTCTACCATGCTAGAAAACTACTCACCTAGTGGTATTAACAAGAATTTCATCATTATATTCATATCTATATCATAGTTCTGTTAGTCTGTCTGGCTGTCTGTCTGTCTGTTCCACTTTTTCTCGAAACTACTGGTGTTAAGTTATGACAGGGCAACATCGGGTGGCCTTGCTGATAGTCGATTTAGAACATCGACTATTTAATTAAGTTATTTAAAACAGTAAAATGTTAGATAATGAACCTTATTATTGGCTTGTAATTTTTTATGTAGAAAAAGGTATACAGAGAGAATGGTATTGAAATAATGGAATGTTTAGTAAAATATTTTGGAAATAATAACAAGAAAAGAATTTGGTGAAATTGTAATCTGTATCTCTGCAAAGCCAGCCTTCAACCATGCATGGCGTATTCTTGCCGCATCTGGGTTGATGCACATACCGCTAGTCTCTCACTCTTAGACAGGGCCCAGAAAAACTGTTTATGGCGCTTCTACAGAATTGGGACGAGATTTTCGGAAATCATAAAACTGAATTTCACATGAAAACAATGGTATTTACGTATTCCTTGTATTTATAAGATGATTATATCCAAAAATCGATAAGGTAGAAAATTATTTATTAAAGTAAAAAAATGGGATTCGATGAAAACGATCGTAAAACACAAGAGAGTTTAACAGGGGGGGATTTTCCGTTTTGATTTAAACAAGATGGCGGCAATTTTTCACCTGCTAACACGATTAAAGTTGTTTTTTTTATAAGTCAGTAATCTTCAGGTAATTTTGACTGCATAATTTGGAAGCTACCATTGAAATTTATTAGAATTGACAAAAAAAATCTGTTGAAACCATTGTTTTTTTTATCTGAAAACTTTATTTATCGACAACAAAATCTCGCCCCAGTAGTGTAGAAGCGCCGAGTTTATAATCTAATTGATCCCACTATCAACTGGGGCCTCTTTTTTACATGGAAGTCACCACTTATCAAGGCCTGGAGGCCACTCGAGGATAATGTTTATTGCGTGTACAGTAATCAATGGGATGATATCGTAGTAATCGTTAGTAATGGAGATTTGATTAATTGGATTACTTAAGGGGGCGGTTTATCATGAATTTGTTTATGTTGAACTTGAAGACATCCAAATTTTAGTAAGGTGGGAAACGGGCAATCAAAAGAGAGTTCCACAGGCGTGCACTTCTAAGAAAGAAGCTTTGTTCATGGAATCTATGTTTTGATTTAGAAACAGATAAAGAGTGGGGAAAATTATTGACAGTGGTTTCAGCTAGACGGGAATTTTTCGTGAAAGATTGACGAGGGGGCGCCATAGTTTGGAACTCAGGCGAGCATTTGCCATGAAAATAACGATAAAACAAAAACAGACTTGCAACGTCTCTTCTGTGGCAGAGAGCTTGCAGGGAAGAGAAAAGGGCATCCCCCACAAAACCACGAAGTCTATTTTGTACTCTGTCAAGGCAAGATAAGCTGTTTTTAGCAGCTCCTGCCCAGATGTAACAGCAGTACTCCATCCTTGGACGTACTTGGCTTTTATATAGATAGAGAATTGCATGCGCAGTGAGATATCTACTGGAGCGGTAGAAGGATCCCACCATTTTTCCAGCGACCTTGGCAGCAGATTCGATGTGCGTGTTCCATTTCAGATCAGGAGTAAAGGTCAATCCGAGAAGCTTGTCAAAACATGGGGCCTCCCTAAGACGAGAGCGATCCATGTCAATTCATGCAAGATGGAGATCCGAGCGTTGATGATAAAGATAACCTCGCACCTATATTGCATCCCTGTTCCTGTTTTATAAGAATTTTTAGTGGAATATGTTCTGATGAACTCATTACATTTGTGCCCCCTCCTCAACGTACATAATCCGATAACTACGTTTAGCAACATAATATTATCCGTTCGCTATAAAGGTCCTAGATATCGGAAAGCCTTCTACTTCTTTTTACATGTTTCTAGATTTTGGAATTCCTTTCCTGCTTCCTGCTTCCTGCTTCCACCATTGTACTTACATGCAGGAGTTTAAATGTAATGTAAACTGACAGCTCGCTTATTTCCTTGCATATTCTTCTTATCATTATTAGGAGCTTCTATTTGGGACTATGTTTATAGTCCTAAATAAAAGCTCCTTACGTCTAAGTAAGTAAATATGTTTTACTTGTGAAAAACAAGTGTAAATAAACTGCGCATGAAGCCGTTTAAAACAATAAATGGCATTTACAAGTCGGATAATGGTTACTACGGATACATGTTTTTTTTTATTTGTTCCGCCTGCAACGAATTAAATACTCTAAACAATTTACCAAGTCTTCAGAGTCACTCAAGGATAAGAGTTAAATAAACAATGTTGTAGTTGAGAGGCAGCCTTATGTAATTTTGTTCCAGAGATTGCATGTTCTAGGAGAAAATCTTTGTTCATGGAAGTTCTGTTTTTTATTCAGTGCATAAAAAGAAACACAGACAGAGAGCACGAGAAAAAAAGAAAGTTCTTCAAAGTAATTCAACAACGAAAAAACATCGAATAAAAACATCACTAGTGAACAATGACTGGGAGATCAAAGAAAATGAACTCTCACCGACAGTTGAGTAAAAAAATAGCTAGGTATTTAGGAATTGAAACGACTCATATAAACAATGTCTAAATGAGAAATTCGAAATCTTGAATTTTCACAAACCACAATGTATTTCAAATTGTAGAACAGAAATAACACTAAGCTGTATGCACAGAATGCAGTTTATTTTAGACTAACAATAAATATAGCATATATTAACAACAACAATAATAATAATAATAATAATGAATGAATAAAATCTAAACTAATATAACACCTAAAATATGTAAACAATAAATAAGAAAACGTATCTAACAATTAAAAACAAGGTAACTTTTAAATACTTAAAAGTTTGAAGATCTTCGTCGGGTAAAAGTCAAGTTATTGGCTGGTGAAAACAGGGACGGAATTAGAAAGTATCTAATTTGCTAGCTAGTAAAGTCATTCTGCATTATTTTATTTTCTTTTACAATAATCTTTTTTCTTTATATATATACATATATATGTACACACACACACACACACACACACACACACACACACATATATATATATATATATATATATATATATATATATATATACTAAGGACGCTACAGACGGCCAAAAACACGGCCGTGTAGCCGAAACAGTAATGTAACTTAACAGAAAGATACGGTAATAAAAATAAAACGCATATTTGCTCTACAACAGTATTGAGCACTTTCTTCAGTTTTTATTAATTACCACCTCCACTATATATATATATATATATATATATATATATATATATATATATATATATATATTCTGCATGTCTGATTCAACACAACATTCTTTTTTCCGATCTTTCTGGATATCTTTTCCATTTGCCGAGCGGTCTTTTTAATTTCTGCAAGCATGTTATATAAAATGGCGCCCAAAAGTTGTTCGGCCATATTCTTCTCAAGCGCTTTCTATCAGTGCATCCGAATATCATCAGGAGCGATTGTTGTTGTTCTCTTTTTCTTTTCCTTTGAGGTTTGGTGTATTTTTAATTTTTTAGAAAGCGATAGAAAGCGCTTAATAAAATATAGCCGAACAACAATTTTTGGGCGCTATTTTATATACATACCTGCTTACCGCTCGGCAAATGGCAAAGATATCCAGATTTGTGCATTCATATGTTTTTCAACAGCCATAGCCTCTTTCCTTTACATATTTCTTTTTTCCCGTTCATTGATTTTTACTTTATCTTTCTGTATCTCTCTATGCCGGTCTGCATATCTTTCTTTCACCCTCTTTTCCCCTGTCTATTTATTACTTCCTCTGTCTGTCTCTATGCATGTTCCTGCTTGTCTTTCTCAACCTACTTACCATTAGCAATTTTAAATCGCATTTGTTTTTCGACATAGCTTTACCTTGGCCTAAATTACAAAGATACATTTCGAAATAAAATAAATAAAAAAGTCATAAAATGTCGGAAATTCAGGAAAACAAGATTAACAGAATAAAAAAAAACACACACATACAAACACACACAAAAAAAAAACAACAAACAAACTTGGAAAACATCCGCCTCTAATCCTACAAGCCGTGAAGAGTGAGATTGAAGACAAATCAATATCAGCCAACCACCCCCACCGGCGCCATCATTGATTGTCTCTACGATATTTAAAAGAATAAAAAGCTTGCAGAATTTCCCGCCGTTTAATGCACATTCCGATGATCCTTCATTGTCGGGATTTTTTTTAAATTTTTGTTTCTATCTTTTTTTTTATTATCTTTATTTAGATTTTTGACAAAAAGTACAGAGAAAATGTTTCAGGTACTTGTTTGTCAAGAAAAATCAAATACTTTTTTAATGTCTACCGGGTGATTATTTTGCATCAAAACTTAATAGCGACTCCACTAAAAACATTTACAAGATGCATCTGTTCGAAACTTTAATGCGGTTTACGTTTCGGAATTTTTTTAGATACGAGTAGAGTAATCGTATTAATTGGATTCTTCGGGCCACAATTATTATCTGCAGTTTTATTTTCACAAAGTTGCAGTCAATATAACCTACAACCTTCTTCAGGCGTATCTTGTCGAACTCAAAAATCTACGAACTCGTTACGCGGTGGATAATGTACTTCATAAAATTCAGTTATAGAATAACAAACTTCTGGATGTTGAAGGTTCAATCTCCAGCGCGGGAAACACTCAAAATAAAATTGCGATTTAATCAAGACTTATATCCAGTCATGACTGACTGAACGAGAACATACTACCTCCATGGATTAAATGGTTCCGTTCTAAATTTCTTGCTGATTCTCGAGTTCAACAGAAAAATATCCTAGTTACATAGAAAGATTCTCTAGTCCGACAAGATATACCTGAAGACTATAGGATGTTACATCGACCGAAACGTCATAAACATAACACTTAAGATGAGAATAGTAGCCCGAAGGATGCAAACTATGCACAAAAGATGCGTATGTATAGAAAACTTAATACGCTTGCTCAAGTTGTCAGCCAAAATCGACATAAAAAAGAGAACAAAAGGTAGAACCTACTCTCCGACTGGCTATCAAGATTTTCACTTTGAGGTCATTTTCGACCTTCAAGGAATCAATCAAACCCTTTCACCTAAAGCCATTCATAGCTATACTACGACCTCATCAAGCGATGGAATTCGATCAAACGCAATGAATTTACAAGCGGCCATAAGACGGAAGTTTATACAAAGGATCATATCATTCTCCCCTTGCCTTGTAATATGATTGAAAGGATAGTGTTTGCATCTAATGACGTCACCCACTCCACACGTTAGCGATCGCGTCATCCTTGAGACTCGACATTCGGATAATAATTGTAACCAACTGTGACCGCTGTCATTCGAATGACATTCCTTCAGTTGCGATGCACTTGTTCTACCGTTCCAACAACTTCTGAAAGGAATCATGGAAGTCCTCATGCGTGCGCATGTCAATGATTGTCATCTCTTTCATCTCTTCGATTATCTTATAACAACAGACTCTAAGGTTTTCCTTGAGCTTAGGGAATAAAGAAAAGTCACAAGGAGCAACATCTGGAC
This sequence comes from Euprymna scolopes, assembly GCF_053919585.1. Lineage (NCBI taxonomy): Eukaryota > Metazoa > Mollusca > Cephalopoda > Sepiida > Sepiolidae > Euprymna > Euprymna scolopes. Next base: position 54,308,807 of record NC_136521.1, on the reverse strand, counting down.
TATAGAGAAGATGAAAAATCGTCTTGATGCTCATCTTGGTCGAATAGTTTGTGACAAGGATAGACCTGTGAACTGGTGCTTTCACGCAAATCTTCCGCATATGCAGTTCCTTGGCAATAATTGTGCACACAGTTCCCACACTGACATCAAACTGTGAACATATTGTTTATATAGACAGACGGCGGTCTTTATCTATGAAATTCTTTATTTGGCCAATCAACTCTGCTGTTTTGACTTTCTTACTCCTCCCACACCTCTCATTACTCTTCACAGACTCAGTTCCTTCCTTGAATCTATTATTACTCCTCAAAAACAGATGCTCGATTCATACAAGGAGGCCCCAAAGCAGTCTGAAACATTCCACACGTTTCTGCAGTAGTTTTTCAAGTTTAACACAAATTTTTTATTGCATACCGTTCTAAAGCATTCTCACTTCAAGATTGCATTTTTGAAATTCACCAATTCTGACAATCAGACTTAAGTCTGGTGTGTTCATGTTCCTGTCTTGACTGTTTCTTTGGACGTGAAATCATAAAAATTGGTCAGTCATCTCTTAAGATATATAGCAATAACATACTGGATTTTTAAGAATCTTCGACAATTTAAATGCCTGTACAAAAAGAGGCTGGAAACTTATTGAAGGCCCCTCGTATGTAAAAACAAATAAAACGTATATATCTGGCCCCGCTTTGGTACTGAGCACGCGTTAAATTCATTGCATATTTTTACATCTAAATATTAACTTGCAATAATTATATGTATTAATAATTATTTTATACTCACAGTCACTAGTATTCTACGCTTACGCAATCATCAGTACAAGAACCGATGATTACTGCTAGTCGAGAGAATTCAATCTAGTTACACAGTCATCTTGAGTTCTAGTTACTAGGATGTATACCTGATGCAGCATCAGAAGAATTAACGGAAAGAAAATGCCTAGAAACATCACATGTGCGCATAACAGTAAACGAGCCAGAGAGTGTTCTAACGACTGGAAGTCGTGAACGTTGCATATCTCTAGTTGATTGCTGTTTGCTTTTTCATTTTTTTAAATAAACTTAAAAGAGCATAAAGTTATAAATATTAATAATTATTTCTACACGTAGAGACTCTAGTGTTTCGTACTTTCGCAATCATCAGTGCATGCTGGCTGTTGGCTGTTTTTTGTTTTACGGCATATCAACCCTTTTCCGGTTATTTAATGCCGAATCCAAAGACTTTGAAGAAATTTTTTTTTTAATAGAATATATTTGTTGTTTTCAAGTCGGTTTCTATTTAACCCATAGTTGGGACCCTAACAGGTACTATCACTCCGGGTCAGAGTGGACCTGGGAGCAGTGGCAATTAAAGGGTGGCTCCACACTCCCCAAAGCCCGTAAGCTGGGGCCTCACCACTGGATATAGTTTAAGGTCATATTCGGGACCCATCAGTGCAGGAGATGGTAATTACTGCTGATCGAGGAATATGTGTGTGTGTGTGTGTTTCTCTTTTTAATTTTTTTTCTCATCCGTTTTTTCAAGATGCTTGTGGAGTATCCTACCGGATGCCAGACATTCACTCGCTGACTTAACGATTCCAACCGAGAGATCTTTTTAACATTCTGACCGTCTTTTAAAGTGCATTTTTTGTGTGCATATGTGTGTGTGTGCGTGTGTGTGTGTGTGTGTGTGTGTGTGTGTGTGTGTGTGTGTGTGTGTGTGTGTGTTTGTGCCATATGGCTTATGATTCTGGAAACGATCGTTAGACTTTTAGAAAAATTTCAGGTAAATATCTCGATAATTTTTGGCTGTTGATGTATGTAAGAAGACGTTAACGTTTATGGATTGAGTAAATTTAATAAGGAAATGGTCATTTAAATTCATCGTCTTATATATAAATATAGACATATCTGTGTGTGTGTGTGTGAGAGAGCTAAAAAGAGAGAGAGAGACGGAGAGAGAGAGAGAGAGAGAGAGAGACGCACACCGACAAGCGTAAAGTGACAGTATAGAAGTAACCTATCTGTTTAATGTTGCTTAACGACTTCGGTAAACTATGGCGGACCGGTGTATCTATGCGATTACTCCACATGTATATGTAGAGTTTCCAAAGGTCAAATCGTTGAAATCCTCCTCCTTGACTGCCAAATTTCTGGTCGGAACCCGATTAAAAGGATTTTTCCAAATCTCAATACCCCTTATCTAAATCTCGAGTCTGTAAACTGAAAATTGACAGAGTAGTTTGGTAGGGAAATATACACACACAGATAGACAATTTCACACATACACGCACACACGCACGCACACACACATACACCAATATATATATATAGTTAGTGAGAGAGAAAGGCAGACATATAGCGAGCAACGCCGCTATACAAAGTGATTTCGGAGGGGGGCAACACAGAGAACTGCGTTATTATTCTACTTGACTGAAGAGTCAGAGTGAGCAAGAGCGGGGGTTGGGGAAGAAAATCGGAAAGTTATTGGGAAGAGTGCTGCTTGAAGAAGGTAACGTTATAAGAAACGATAGGAACGACGACGACGACGACGACGACGACGACGACACACATTCGGTTTCAAGGACGAATCGATACGAGCGAATCTGCCAGGTCAGCAAATGCCTTGCAGACACGCACGCGCACACACACACATACACATACGCACACGCGCACGCGCGTGTGCGTTCGGCCTACATCCCATCTGCTCGACATCTTAATCCCCACCCTACATACACAACATCGCCTACAAACCTGCGCCCCTTTTTCTTTCTTCTTCTATAATACATCAAGTATCGCCCGACCCCCTCACCTGCAAAAGCACCCCCACCTCCTTCTCGGCTTTCTAGACTTGCGAATGCACAAAGGATGCAACTACTGCAGTGCAATAAGACTCATCCAGTTGTGTTTTCTGTGCATCTTGAATACGTCTCTTCATCCCTCGCTCTCTCTCTCTTTTTCTCTCTCTTTTTTCTCTCTCTCTTCCTTTCGCTCTTCCTCTCTCTATTCTATCACTCTGTCTTTCTCACTCTTTTTTCTCTCTCTTTCTTTCTTGCCTACTTTCTCTTACTCCCTCTCTCACTCTCTTACTCTCTTACGACTCTCACTCTTTCCCTTTCTCTCTCGCTCTCTTTTCTCTCTAACTCTTTCTCTCTTTCTGACATTTTCTCTCTTACTCTCTTTCACCTATTGCCCTCACTTTCTCACTCTCTCTTTCTCTCACTGTCTGTCTTTCTCTTTCATTATACTCTCTCCTCCTTTTCGTCCCCTTTTCCTCACTTTCTCATTCTGTCTTTTTCTTCTCTCTCTCATTTCCAATCTTTTCCAGCCTTTCTCTTCTTCTGTATCTCTTTCCAGCAATCTATTTTCTTTGCCTATCTATCTATCTATCTATCTATCTATCTATCTATCTTACGCTTCTCCTACCTTGCATATTTCGCTATATCTCTATTCTTCCGATCTATCTCTTTGCATCTATTATTTAGTTCGATCTGTTTTTTCCTCCGTCGTTATCTTTCTGCTACTCTCACTTTCGTTTAGTATTTCTCTCTCTCTCTCTCCCTCTCCCTCTCTCCCTCTCTCCCTCTCGGTCTCTCTCTCTTTCCCTTCCTTCCTCTCGGTCTCTCTCTCTGTCTCTCTCTCCCTCCCTCCCTCCCTCTCGGTCTCTCTCTCCCTCTCTCTCGGTCTCTCTCTCTGTTTCCCTCCCTTCCTGTCGGTCTCTCTCCCTCTGTCTCTCCCCCTCCCTCCCTCTCGGTCTCTCTCTCTTTCCCTCTCTTCCTCTCTGTCTCTCTGTCTGTCTCTCTCTCTCTTCCTCCCCCCTCTCGGTCTCTCTCCCCCTCTCGGTCTCTCTCTCCCCCTCTCGGTCTCTCTCTCTTTCTCTCCCTTCCTCTCGGTATCTCTCTCTGTCACTCTCTCCCTCCCTCCCTCCCTCCCTCCCTCTCGGTCTTTCTATCTCTCTCTGTCTCTAGCTGAAATTTTGCATGTGCAATGATTTATATCTCTACCGGTTATGTGGCAAATTACAGCTCTGAACTAATTGTGGTTTCTGTTTTACAGGTGTTTGAACTGAGTCAGGTGTGAAATGGAGCCTGTTGAATGTCGAGAGGTTTTTGTATTTGAAAACACGCACACCACAGGAGATTTTTGATGAAATGAAAGAAACTTATGGCGATAATGCCCCATCATATGACCTTGTAAAACGCTGACATCGTGAATTCAAACATGGCCGGAAGTCTGTGGAAACAGCTCTCAGACCTAGCCCCCCCCTTCTGCCGTTGATGAGGCATCTGTCCGTCAAGTTGAGGCTGCAATTTTGGAAGATCGGCGCATTACTCTTCGCTAAATAGCCCAAGATGTCAAGATTGTTACAGGGTCTGGGGAAACTATCATCCATGTTATGCATAAGGTGTCTGCCAGATGGATTCCCAGGTTGTTCACACCATTCCAGAAGCGAGAACGCGTCGAGTGCTCGAGGATGAATGTGAGGACGTGCCAAGAAGCTGAGTCAAAGTTTTTAAAAAAACTGATCACACAGGATGAAACCTGGGTCCATCACTGTTATCCAGAGACCAATGCCTAGTCAATGCAGTGGAAGCACTTGGACTCATCACCTCCAAAGAAGGCAAGGGTGCAGTCCTCCGCTGGCAAGGTCATGCTCAAAGTCTTTTTGGACCAGGACAGAGTTGTGATTACAGATTTCCTGGCAAAGGGTACCACAACTACAGGAGCCTATTATGCTTCACTTTTCGGGGAATTAAGAGAAACTATCAAAATCAAGAGGCGGGGCAAGATCAGCAAAGGCACCCTCCTCTTGCAGGACAACGCCCCGGTCCACAACTCGCATGTCGCCAGATCAGGAGCACGGACGTGTGGTTATGAAATCCTTCCCCATCCCCCTACTCTCCTGACCTTGAACCCTTTGACTTTCACTTCTTCCCAGCCATGAAGTTGTTTTTGAAAGGAAAACGTTTCCCAGATGATGCAGCCTTGATTTCTGAAGTCACGTCGTAGTTGGAAGACTAACTGCAAAAACAGTATCCAGAGCTACATCAAACGATGGGAGAAACGCATAAGTCTGGGTGGTTCCTATGTAGAGAAAGACTAATAACTGTCTCAAGTTTCGTTGCTCTACTGCTATGGGAAGTAGGTCAGGGGCATTACTTATTGCACGCCCCTCGTATGTATATATGTATAGTATAATAGTGTATCGTTGAAAAAATACTTTAATTCCTCAATCGTGTGAGAGCATTTCCCCAAATTGTAGTGACCATTAAATGATATCGAAAACGGCGTTAGTTTCGTACACACACGTACACAAACACACACAGACACTATATATATATATATATATATATATATATATATATATATATATATATATATATATATATAGATATAGATATATAGATATATAGATATAGATATAGATAAATAGATAGATAGATAGATGTAAATAGAAACTGCACGTTTGGAGATAAAAAGTGGAAATCTCAAGACAGCGAAGGATATGGAATTAATGAACCAGGGAGCGAACTAGGTAAACGTGGAATTGATAACTGGCTTCGACTTATGGAGTGGATGTCATTTCATTCAAATAAGTTAAAGATACTTTAAAACAACATTTTAGAAACCAAAGTACATAGCAGTAACTTAACACTGAAAATAAATACAAGGGCGTTATTCTCAATAAAAATATAACATAAGTTTAATAGGAAGGACCACAGAAGAAAATCATCTGGACTAAACGAACTAGGAAATTTATGACCATGCCAAGGATTATATTTACCAGCTGGCACAACACAATATGACCATGGAAGGTCAGAATGTATTAAAAGACCGAGGAGTGGATAAAACCTTGACTTTCACTGCAAGAGTGCAATGACTACTAGAACCAATTTCCAAAATTAAAAAAAATACTCCTTAAATGTTAAAATAAAATAATTCTATTTTTTTATTAAAGAATGTGTTGTCCACTCATTTCATACAGCGTTCAATTCTAGCAACAAATATAACTAACCAGATTATTAATTCTCAGGAGAGAATTAATGAAACTTAATGACGCCGAGAACCCGACACAAGACTCGTCAAGCAAATGTAGTCGACGTCATATAAACTTCATGACTCAAAGATGATGTGTTTTATCGTTTATTTTTTCGCGGGGCTGGTTTCCGTGCCTAGAACGTAAAAGCCGTCTTAGAAACGTCTCCACGCAACGGACACACAAAGATATTTTACTCAGCGAGCGATAGCTCTGCAATGTTAATATATCCATATAGAATTTGTATGTTTAAATTACGCATTCGGTAGAAGAACGATGCAAGCGCCAAAAGTTGAAAGGTTGACCTTTTTGTCGCTAAACACGTCAAATATTAAGGGGAATCTAATCACACACACACAAAAATCATTGCCAAATCTAAAGTATTTATGTCAAATAAATCTTTGAATATTTGATATACGTCTGTTGAAATGTGGATACTTAAGACTATAGATTTCCTTCTAATTCTCTAGAACAAGAAAGGTTGACGAGCGGAGAAGAGAAACAACAAAACAAAAGTGAAATAGCGGAGAAACCTATGTCAGTAGTTTTTCAAAATCCGTTGTAGAAAAGAGCAGGCTTGGAGAAGCATGTTCTTGCAAGAAAATAAAAAATTGTTTTCGTAAAAATGTGTGGCCCGGAAACGTTTGCGTTAATATTGAAATCATTCTGAAAAATAGAAAATTACAACGAGCAAAATAACTACCTAAATTTGTTAAGAAGTCAGAAGTCACAAGAAGGTGTATAAAGAGCAGCGCAGAAGGCATGCAACAATAGTATTTTATTAATTAGTAATTTATTCCATCATGCGATTATAAAACTAAATTTAAAGGCCCAAAGACGTATCATTATGCTCCAAACATTTAACCTGTACACGGCATAATCACGTTGACACACCGGTTCTCGTCAGATACCCGTTTAGCAACGTTGAGCCTGGTCATTACTAAAATGGGTGACTAATTTGAGAAGTCCATATGCTGTATGTAGGAGGACGTCGACACCTCCCTGCAAAAAGTTGCAAAAACATAACGTCGTCATCTCTTCTAACAGGGACATACATGCAACTGGGGAACGCTTGGGAATTTCATACTCCCATGAAACTTCCTCCTTCGGAGGAAGCCGGTTAAACCCTGAATAAGGTTGGTGCTGACTGATACACAAAGAGTTAACCTCTGTGAAGAGTATCAAATGGCGCTTACGTCGTTCTTCCATCGAATGCGTCAAATGTAATAATCTATGATATAAATCGCACCTGTCTGTTTCAATGAGCGCGACGAGAATTAAGACTTTGGAGAGGCTTATTGCAACCCGTGTCCCAATGAGGACCAATGGTCACTACAAATGAGAGATCAATGACCGACGGCTATTGCGATAATGCAAGTTAATTCGCAAAAGCTGTCGAAAGAGGTGGAGAATACTAAAGAACTGCGGAGACTTGTTGTCACTCAGAGTCCAGTGAACACCACATACCGTTTCCAAAGAGAATTCTTTGATGATTGGGATGTTTGAAAGCTCCTAGTGAGCAATAACAACAATCATAACAGCAGCAGCAACAACAGCAACAACAACAACAACATAATAATAATAATAATAACAATAATTTATTTATACACTCATTATTGGCTACATATGTGTAAATATGTTTCAGCGGCAATCATAATAAAGCCTATGCTAAATCTCAATGGCTGTTTCGTCATTAACGTTTATTAGTTTATTAATCTATACACTTCACGCCCGTTTCGTACATACAAGAATAACCAATAATATATACCTTGAATATATATATATATATATATATATATATATATATATATATATAAATATATATATATATATATATATATATATATAACCTCTGACTTTGATGGAGAGGAAACTAAAACTTGCTGCTATGGTTTTAAATAATCTGAATAGCAAAGGGGAGACTTGATTCCAAATACTTCTCATATGTTATATCTCCCCTCTTTTGGAAGTAAGGTACGATTGTGAATATCTCCAGTATCAAATAATCTTTCTAGACTGTCTCCCCTTGCTCTTATTTCAGATCATCTGAAACAATAGCAGAAAGCTACAGTCTCCCCTCCATCAAGGTCATATGTTTTGGGGGAAACATTAGATGTTTTATAATTCATATGCAAAACTAAGAGAAACTAATGGCTATAATTGAAACATTTTATGGCTGTAATAAGTGCCGATAATAGGCTATGGATGATACCAGATCTCTTTAATGTGCGACCTTAAGTGCAAATGTACCATAGCCCACTACACAATTCAAGTCATTACTTTTCCATCGAGAAATTATTTTTCAACTTTGATCAATGGTCGCTGGGATTTGGAACTTATAAAGTTGCGAATATAGGTGATATCTCTTTCTCATTCTCTTTATCTCGCTCTCTCTCTCTCTCTCCCACTCTCTCATTCTCTCTCTCTCTGTATATATATATATATATATATATAAATATATATATATATATATATTAATATATATATACGTGGACTTTTAACATTATATATCTCTCTCTCTCTTTCTATATATATATATATATATATATATATATATATATAAATATATATATATATTATATATATATGTATGTATGCATACACACACACACAACCACACACACACAACCACACACACACAAACACACACACACGCACATACACACACACACACACACACACACATATATATATGTATATGTATACTGGTAGCCAAATTAAATATTGAAATGCGCATAACTTTGGTACTACGGGACAAAACTGCATATATATATATATATATATATATATATATATATATATATATATATATATATATATATATATATATATGAGTGGCCTAGCAAGGCCATAGGGGAGAAAACCAGACCAGCTTAACTAGAGCTGTCTGCCAGGACACTATATATACAAATGTAGGTAAATTTGGGCATATTTTATTGTATATATATATATATATATATATATATATATATATATATATATATATATATATATGTAAAGGTCATAATATACTGGAGAAATGGGAGAGAAAGAAAA
>NC_136521.1:54289753-54294753 GCF_053919585.1 Euprymna scolopes | reverse complement strand
CATGCTTCTTCTTCTTCTTCTTCTTCTTCTTCTTCTCCTCCTCCTCCTCCTCTTTTCTTCCTGTTTGTTGTTCCTCTAACATACACGAGCACGCCATTCATCATCATCGTGATCATTATCATTACCATCATCCTCATCAGCGTGGTCATATTGATGATGATCATCATCATAGTCATGAAGATGATCATCAACAACTTTTTTCTCTAAAACCTCTTTCTTTCTTATTCGCTTCGTGCCAATTTTTTCCTATTCTTTTAATATCTTCACATCATCTCAGTTTCTGTTTTCGTCGTTTTTCTTTCGCTTTTATACGCACAGGAACACCCGCAGACACACACACAGACACACATATAGACGCACACAGAGATACACACACAGACACACACAAAGATACACACACAGACACACACACAGAGGCGCACACGGACAAACGCAGACACACACATAGACATACCCACAGAAACACACAGACACACAGAGACACAACAGACACACACAGGCACACACAGAGACACGCAGACACGCACAGACACACACACAGTCACACACAGAGACACACAGACACGCACACAGAGACACACAGACACACACACAGTCACACACAGACACACACAGACGCACACACTTTCTCTCTCTCTCGCTCAGCCTTTTTCCATCACACACACCCACACACACACATTTCTCTTTTGAGCTTCAACCCATACCCTCTTCTTCTTCTTCTTCGTCTTCTTCTTCTTCCTTCACATTCCATAATCTATTTTTCGCTTGAGTATCCATTCTTTTCTTTCCCTTTTTCCTATTTTCCCTTCCCATCTCTACTCTCACACCATTTCCATCCTACCCTATCCCCCCCCATCCCAAACGTATTTATCTTATTTCGTTTATTGTGATTTATCCGAAAACGAGGCTGCTAAGCTAATTCACCTAGATTTCGCAGAATCCCTCATAGATGTCTTGCGGTAACTGTTTATTATTTATTCGCATGAATATATATCCACCTGCGATTAGTTAGATTCTTTTCGTTCGATACAAATTTCATCATCATCATCATCATCATCATCATCATCATCATCATCATCATCATCATCAGTATTGTCGTCGATATGACCGTCTTCGTCATCTCCCCCGTCGAAGTCGTCATCATCATCCCCTTCGTCGGTATGATCATTTTAATTGTTTTGTCGTCGGCAGCATCACGATCATTATCATCATTTTACTCATCGTCGTTATTGTCGTCGTCGTCGTCGTCATCATCATCATCATCATCATCATCATCATCATCATCATCATCATCAAGCAGTTCCACACATACCGCAAAATACCATCTAAAATATATTACCTGTCTCCCAAAACCTTCATATTTCTCATTACATTCTTTAGTTGAATTATAAACTAAAATTTTCTACCGAGTCGCATTATATCAAGGCCCAAAGGCTACTCGAAGATACCTGCAGATGATGAGATTGAGAGAACTTAAAACGATTGTTGATATTGTCATTATTTTGTCATTTACGTTGACAAGAATTTGTAAACATTGGATTTGTTTCGTTGTCGTTGAGAATCATTCATTCATCTTGAATGATTCAGACGAACCAACTGTTGGTATTCGTTTGTTGAAGTACATTTACTTGAATTACACTTCCTAGAAGTACATTACGTACTTACGAGAAGGAACATGGGAAGTTTGCCAACATCCCTAAGTGAACGTGCTTGTGTATAACGGACTGGATTCGAAATTGACAGACCCAAGTGGTCAGTTCATATCGCTAACTATTAAGTCACTGTCATCTCCTTGTTGTTGTAGTCGACAGGGAAACAGCCCCGAGGTATTGTGTTTCCCAAACGAGCATTCTTGGAACGAGTCCTTATCCAGGAAAGGTCCAATTAGTTTTAGGTGTAACTAAGAAAATTGTATCTAGCGTCTTTGTAGTTTACTGTTTTGTTTCTGCACATTTTACCATACCTTCTAGACATAACGTTTTCATTTGCTGCCTATTAATAAACCACCTAACCACCTTGCTTCAAATTAACGATTTCCCCATTGCCTGCTACAGTTGACCGAGGTTCAGTCATTTATTGTTGCTGCCGAGCCTGTTTGCCATGGTATGACATGCCAGGGACTCCAATCCCAGACCACATAGACTCAGCACAACCCCGTTTTCATATCTCCGCCAGGTTAAGGCCAGCAGGTTAGATTTAAAAAGAAGAATCGATACTGTTTTATGGTTCACCAGCATAGACTCTCAGTAAAAGAAAAAAAAAAACTTGAAAGTTAGATGAAACTTATACTAGAATGCTCCAGGCAGTGTTAAATTTAAACTGGAAAACACACCTAACCATTAGCCGTTTGGATGGTCGGCTGCCTAGAATCTCTTCTGTAATAAAAGAAAGAAGACCACGACATGCCGGATTTTGCTACAGAAGCAAAGATGTGGGACCATAAACACGGAACCGTTAGAGAGAAGACATTAGCTTGAAGATCTTTCTAAGACCATGAAAGATAGAGACATTTCAAGACGTACACAAAATTATTGACAGAAGATACTAGCTTGAAGATCTTTCTAAGACCATGAAAGATAGAGACATTTCAAGACGTACACAAAATTATTGACAGAAGATACTAGCTTGAAGATCTTTCTAAGACCATGAAAGATAGAGACCTTTCAAGACGTACACAAAATTATTGACAGAAGATACTAGCTTGAAGATCTTTCTAAGACCATGAAAGATAGAGACATTTCAAGACGTACACAAAATTATTGACAGAAGATACTAGCTTGAAGATCTTTCTAAGACCATGAAAGATAGAGACATTTCAAGACGTACACAAAATTATTGACAGAAGATACTAGCTTGAAGATCTTTCTAAGACCATGAAAGATAGAGACATTTCAAGACGTACACAAAATTATTGACAGAAGATACTAGCTTGAAGATCTTTCTAAGACCATGAAAGATAGAGACATTTCAAGACGTACACAAAATTATTGACAGAAGATACTAGCTTGAAGATCTTTCTAAGACCATGAAAGATAGAGACATTTCAAGACGTACACAAAATTATTGACAGAAGATACTAGCTTGAAGATCTTTCTAAGACCATGAAAGATAGAGACATTTCAAGACGTACACAAAATTATTGACAGAAGATACTAGCTTGAAGATCTTTCTAAGACCATGAAAGATAGAGACATTTCAAGACGTACACAAAATTATTGACAGAAGATACTAGCTTGAAGATCTTTCTATGGCCATGGAAGATAGAGACCTTTCAAGACGTACACAAAATTATTGACAGAATACACTAGCTTGAAGATCTTCTTAAGCTCACAAAAAAGTATCGATACTTTTTTGTGACCAAGAGCGGAGGTCCGCTTGAAATATAAAAAATAACAATAAAAATATTAATACAAAACGTATCATCTTTTTTCATGCTTCAAAAAACCCTCACAAACTTTAAATCACTATCCTAGAAGCATACGTGGACTTTTAACATTATATATATATATCTGTGTGTGTGTGTGTGTGTGTGTGTGTGTGTGTGTGGGTGGGTGTGTGCATGAACACGTGCGTGGCGTGTGCGTGTGTGTGCGTGTGTGTATACGGCAGCCAAATAGCTTAACGGTGATAAACGCTGACTATAGCCTCAGCGATCGAGTTTCAATCTTGTCTTTAGGTAGTTGCTAGTCCGGCCGTACTGATGAGCTATGATACAGCGAAACAGTACTATATATATATATATATATATATATATATATATACACACACTTTGGTCACGCAGACTGTTGATATTATTGTCAGTTGCTGAGCATTTTTCATTCATTTCATATGAACCAGGTGATTCTATATTGTCATTTGTTTCCCCGATATCTTTCTTGTTAGAATTTTTTTTTCTATCGGGTACTTACGGGAGTGATCACTTGAAGGTGTCCAACACTCCTAAATATAAGTGATTTTTTTAAGGAACTGCATACATGGAGCATTGTTGCCACATCTGGGCTGGTGCATCTACCATTAGTCTCTCATTCTTGGATATTGTCCCCAAAAGAGTCCTCAAGCTAATAGGTCCTAATATATCAGCTAAGCTCCAACCCCTGTCCCATCGCCGCAATGTTGCATCTTTGGGCTTTTTTTTACAAGTATTCTAATGCAATGAGCTTTGATCGGCTCGTTGTAGTTGTGCCCCCTCGAAGTACATATCCCCGTCAAACCCGCTTAGGAATATGATCTCACCCCTTCACTGTTGAGGTCCCTAAATGTCAGAATTCTTTATGCTCTAATAGTTTATTCCATAGAACAGCTAGACCTTGGAAGTCATTTCCTGCTACCTGCATCCCTGACTACTGATATACAGAAGTTTAAATGTAATGTAAACTAACAGCTTGTTAATCTTTTCTAGACATGATTCCAAATAGTAGCCCAAGTGGCAATATGCCTTGTTAGGGGGGGTGAACCTAAAAAAAAAAAAACAAATAAAAAACGAACTGGATTCGAACTTGGCGCACCCTGGTCCGTGTTGTTAAACACTTAGCCACCGCCACCTCTTTGTTGATATTTTTTGTGCTTTTCTGCACTCCTTATCCTTTTCATTTCTATTACGCTGGCAACGACGAACTGCGCTTATCTTTCAAATCCTCAGTTCGCAAACTGCTGGATCGTGGACATCCAATACAAAACAAATGAGTTAGTAATGCCGAGTGTTAAACACTGATAGAAACACACAATGAATCAACCAATTAGGTTTATGATGGTGCAAGTGTCATGAATCCATGCAATAAACACTAGGGGAGTTTAGCGTGTGGACATCCATACGCCTACTTTTCTGTCCGGGGTCAGCTAAACATCGTCGTTCGCGGTATGGAGTTGTGCTTAATATGAGTGTAAGATCAATGCTTGGGATGACAGCTTCTCTCATTACAATATTTTATAACGTTAGGTAGGTTAATTGCTACTTATATATAAAGTACACTTTGTCTGTGTGTGCGTGTGAGAGAGAGAGA
>NC_136521.1:54284753-54287253 GCF_053919585.1 Euprymna scolopes | reverse complement strand
AATGCAATTTTATTTCTGCAAAATGCCCGTTTGAGGGGAGCTGGTTATCTCACACATTAAACCGACCTTGTGTCACATTTTGTTTCGTGGGAAACAAATAAATAACTAGTGAAGTGCTTTGTCGGAAATTACTGGAATAAACGTGTTTTGTATTCACGTAAAAAAAAAATGCTGAGTCGTATTTTTACGTCATTCCTTGTTTGTTTGTTTGTTTGTTTGTTTGTTCATGTGATGGTACCAGATAACGTGTGGATCTGAATGGTTGAAATGTAACCAGAGGGTTAAAGTGTAACGACCATGTTGCATTATATATTGGGTACAATATAATAATCAAGAGATTATTATATCCGGGTAACACTGCATCATATTTAAGCGTATTTTGCCGGACAAAGTCGGGCCCCCTGCTTGTATATTGCGCATGCGCGCACACACACAGACACACACAGACACACACTCACACATCTTATAAAAAGCGCTCGCTACTAAAGAAGATTATGGATCCAACGTAAACAATTTTGAGAAAAACGCAAAAAAATATTCGGAAATTGGAGAAGATAAAAAAAAAAATAGTAAAACAGAAAAATTCCGTGCTTTTTAATAATACTTGTCTCGATGGGAATATTATATATATATATATATATATATATATATATATATATATATATATATATATATAGAGAGAGAGAGAGAGAGAGAGAGAGAGAGAGAGAGAGAGAGTGAGAGAAAGAAAGAGAGAGAAATATGAAAATGTTACAGAAAGTAAGTAAAACATCGGTAGATTCGGTTTTAAATTCGATATCAGAGAACCATTTTATGGTAAAAAAAAAAAAATAGAATTCTCTTCAGGTGCTGCATCTATCTTTTCTCACGAAAAATGATGACCGCGATGAGAACAGATATAAACAGAGGCTGAAGAGAATTCGATATTGTTTGGATTATGAACTGGTCCCTTCTTATCGGATTTGAAACCGACGGTACCGATGTTTATCTTACTTTCTGTAACAGTTTAAAATAAACATTATGGTATATATATGATGATTACAACGTCCTGTGAGACGAGTGCCACTCTCTCAGATACTTAAATCCATGAGCCCAAAAATTGTCGACAAGATTAAAAACTTCACGCAAGTAAACAAGATCCACAGTGGATATATATATATATATATATATATATATATATATATATATATATATATATATCAGAGGAAATGAAATGCGGTTAGCAAAATGTTCAGCTGTGAATGGAAGCTTATTTTGTTTTTCAGCACAATTATTGAAAATAGTTGTTTGAGTGGTTGTGGATAATTATATGGAAAACCTTATACGAAAAGCGAAGTTGATACAACCTGGGCAGTCTATTATCGGAAGGAGTACATTGTCCTTCGGGGTTATAAATCCAGGTGGGCAGAAAATAGGTTCAGGGGAGTAGGTAAGATTCCCATATAGCAAAAGCGTATTGCTCGTTATTGATTTTTCGAAAGGTATACGGGGCAACCGTATTCGTTGGTGCGTTAGGGTTAGTGTGTGTTGGTTGATGTAGTCCAAAAGCTTTCTCATTGTTGGCAAACTGTATCCGATGTTGGGTGGATATACCATTCCATTATAATTATCCCTGTGAGTAATAGAATTTGAGCATTGAATTACGTATGCAATGGACCTCGAAATCAATAGTATGGTAGAAAAATAGCAAAATAATCCGGGAGATGATATTGAGAACGGTGCCTCGGGCGATTAGCTTCAGCTGAACATTTTGCTAACCGCATTTCATTTCCTCTGATGATATGAGCCATTATTGAAAATCCATGGATTAAGGAAATTACATAGCTCTTTCTATATATTCCTTTTGTCAAACAGTAAATTCTTAATTCGAATATGTATGTCTATATGTTGTTTTTTTCAGAATTTAAAATTTAACCACCAAACTGATATATTGCTCTATTCTTAAATATTGAGTTTTTCCTGTTTCTATCAGTGTCTTATATCGCTTATGATATATATATATATATATATATATATATATATATATATATACAGAGAGAGAGAGAGAGAGAGAGAGAAATATATGCATATAGGAGTGGCTCAGAAGCTTAGAAATAAAGGGGGATAGCTTTATGTTTTAGTTTCAACTCGAGCTGATGGTACCCGAATCATACATATATATATATATATATATATATATATATATATATATATATATATATATATATATATATATATATAACATTTTTTGCCCACATTCAATTGTGAACTGCAGAGCCCTATGAAGGGAATTCAACTCATTAAAAAATGATTGAGACGAAAACATCGCAAAAGAAGTCTCTTCGGGTCAAGATCAAAGTGTAGTATCTGTTCCGGCAGATGCTGCACTTTAGATAATTTGTACCAGTCAATGGAGGGGAAACCCTCTATACTGGGACAATTATTATTTTTGGTAACCAGAGTGCCCCCTTTTTGCCTACTTTTAGGGGAGCTGGTTTTTACCTCACATTAAAAACGGCCT
>NC_136521.1:54234753-54279753 GCF_053919585.1 Euprymna scolopes | reverse complement strand
ACGCCCACAATGAAGTCTTACTCTGTCTATACGCGAGTTCCAAATAATGGAGACATATATTGATTCGATAAACTCGGCCAGGTAATTTTTGTCTGGGAACACCAACAGCAACAGAGATTAGCGCATTCCTGCAATGATCCTATCCCTTTTGATTTCGCAGTGGGAGTGCAGTTCTAGGAGGTCCACACTCCTAAGTCTTGCCTTCTCTTTGTGAGAAGGGTTTAGTTTATTGCTAATCGCCTGAGGCGCCCTTACCGGGGAATACCGACGTGGCTGCCCAGGCCCTTCTTACAGGGCCCTGTCGGTGGAGCATTAGAATACACCGACTGCCCCACCCTGCAGAGGGTAAAAGTCCCTCAATGGGGGTCCTGGATATGACCTTAAACTATATCCAGTGGTGAGGCCCCAGCTTGTGGGCTTTGGGGAGTGTGGAGCTACCCTTTAATTACCATTGCTCCCATGTCCACTCTGACCCGGAGTGGTAGTACCTGTTAGGGTTCCAACTATGGGTTGAATAGAAACCGACTTGAAAACAACAAATATATTCTATTAAAAAATGTTTCTTCAAAATCTTTGGATTCGGCATTAAATAACCCGAAAAGAGTTGATATGCCGTAAAACAAAAACAAGCAACCAATCCTTCTTAAAGGTCAGAGTGCCCCTCATTTGGTGCGCTGACTTCTAAATCCAACTTTCCGAAGCTTGTGTCTAAGTTCTTGCGTGGGAAGAAAACCAAAAACCCTTATTTGGTATGAAACATTTGTTGTTTACACAGTTTCAGACATGTGTCGGTTCAAATTGTAAAAAATGAAAAAGAAAAAAAATGGAACCTTTTTTTTTAGGCCACTATTTTATGTGAATAAAAAAAATACGAATAAATAACAGTTCTTTCGGTCAGTGGTTAAAATGATGCGATTCATTCAAATGAAATTTTACAAATGCAAACGTGACCCGTTAAAAATGTCTCGGCTATTTAAAATTTTTGAATTCAAACTTTTATATAATTTCATTAGCTACCCCCGAAGACCAATTTCCAGATTGACACGAGGGCAAAGTTAGACTCAATTTCGTTTTGTAATGTTGGGAAAATCTAACTTCTCCAAAAGAGACACTCTTGATAGGACCAAAAACAAAAAAATAAATAAATTTATCAGTCATGAAGGATTTCTCCTCTAATGACCGACTACAAGAAAAGGTGAAGTGTAGCATTCAAACAGATACGATACTGTGATCTTGGCCCGAAGGCGAATAGCTTTAGGAGAAAGCCTGTAATATGTTATATCACACACACACACCCATATATATATATATATATATATATATATATATATATATATATTATTATTATTATTATTATTATTATTATTTTTTATTATAATAATTATTAAATACCTACAGACACTAGTGTTTCATCCTTTCGGGAATCATCAGTGCAGAGTGTCACGATTAACAGTGGTCGATAGATCTGAATTCAGTAACAGAAGCCATCTCTGGTTTCATTAGCAAGGGCCTAAACGATTCGGACACCATTAACCGCGAGAAATACTGTGGCAATTTAAACATTCATTTTTTTTAATGTTGTTTAACATCTGTCAGAGTGATCTAATCATTATACGATGATCTGCGCATAAGAGCTTAAATGAATAAAATACTGGGAACTCAAAAAAAAAGCAGACGTTCGCCGGTAGTCGAATGGAAAATAGTTAGACAAGCAAACACGTGTAGAGACCTAGACGATTCATGTAGATTATGCCTCCATAAAAATTTGCTATCCTATACTTAAAAGAACCCCAACATCTCTTAAACCGTAGGAGAGAAATGGCCAACAACTGTTTCACAGGATAAACTTTACTCTAGTATAGCGATACAAAATAATTTTAAAATTAACAATAACAATAGAAAATAAACAAATAAAATAAACATGCATATACATAAATTATCGTATATATGCACACACACACACATACACCCCATATATATATATATATATATATATATATAAAAACTAACATAAAAAAAACATTTAACCTAGGTTTAAAATAGGTCAGGACACTAGATATCAACGCTTTCCGCTAAAATAGCACACACAAAGGGACGGGTGTTCCGGAGGTCAACTAGGTCTTTGTCCTGTAAGTGGCTGCTCATTGGCTAATTAGGAAGGGTGTGGCGGAAACTAGAAAGCTGATTGGCTAATTAAAAACTCAATAGAAACGCGAGACAACCATTAAATCCTCGCATAAGCCTGATGAATCCTAGCGTGGATAATACGCGTTATATTCTGTGTAGCTTAATTACCATATATATTTTATAACTTACTACGTACTATATATATATATATATAAGCAGAGTAATCCGAAATTTCCCGGGATTGAATTATGATCAACGATTCTTTCAAACTCCCACGTTTTTATTGTCATCGAAATCGGTGAAATCGCCGATTTTTTAATCAAATCGATTGATGGCCTGCTCTAATGGGAAAGATTGTATTTTAATTCATGCAGATTACGTATGGAGTATTCAAGACTCAATCCTTTATTGAATATTACGAGAAATATCTTGCTCGGTTGACTAATTCGAATAATAATAATAATAATAATAATAATAATAATAATAATAATAATAATAATATCGTTTCATCATTTCCGTCTGTGTTTGTTTGTATTATGTCAGCTTATTTTGGGGCTTTACAATCTTAAAAAAGTGTCTTTCTTCTTGTTTATAGATGAAAAAAGAAGTTTACAAGGGGAATATTTTACGTTACACTGACTAAGGTTACAAAACATATCTAAGAACACTGCCAGACATATAAATTATTTTTCTGTGAAATTTGCAAAAGATAGACTCAGCCGTTTCGGAATCTATGTGGAAGGATCTCACACACGGACACAAAATAACTTTTATATATCTATATATCTATAAAAGTGAAAATGTCTGCGTGTTTATGTCTGTCTGTCTGCTTACACTTCCCTACCAAAACTACTCTGTCAATTTTCTGTCTAAAGACTCGAGATTTGGCATAAGGGCTATTGAGATTTGTGAAAGTCTTTTTAATCGGTTTTAGGCTTAAAATTTTGCTGTTAAGGGGTCAAAGTTCAACGATTTGACCTTTGAGAACTCTACTAAACTCTTTCACCGATTTTGGGTATAAAAAATTGAAATTTTAGATATAGGTTTTTGGACATGGATCTAGCTTTATAATTTGATTTGAACCCAAAACAAAAAATATTAAGGGGTCATAATTGGGATCAAAATTTAAAAAAAGTGACCTCTACCAAATTACTCAGCCAATTTCTGGTCTAAACATTCCAAATTTTATATAAACTGTATTCAGACACAGGGCAAGCTTGTTAATCGTTTTCTTTTGCTGAAAATTTGGCGTTTAAGGAGTCAAAGTTCAAAAGATTTTTTTCTTTGCAGTCTATTAAGTTTAAAGTCTAAGCATTAGAAAATTTACATAAAGGGTATTCAGAAATGTAGCAAGCTTTTTAAACAGTTTTCGGGCGAACATTCGGCTGGCAAGAGGTCAAAGTTGAAAGAGTGTACTTTTGAAGACTCTACCAAACTCCTCCACCAATTTTGGGCCTAAACACTTGAAATTTTAGATGTAGGTTACTTTGACACGAGTCAAACATTTTAATTCAATTTGAGCCCAAAACAATAAAAGTAAAGGGGCCAAAATTAGGGTCAAAATTTAAAGAAATTGACGTCTCTGGTCTCTACCGACTTTTCTTCATGGTAGCTAAGGAAGCCTATTGTATAGAAATGCATTACCGTGCATATTCACACATTTTAATATATACATATGCACATAAAGTTATGGACAGTACATAGGGCCCGAGCAAACCCGGGTGGAACTGCTAGTATATATATAGAAAAGTTAAATAGTCTTCGTGCGTGTGCCTGTCTGTGTACATTTGCCTACAAAATTACTATGTCAATTTTCAGTATACAGAATCGAGATTTAGCATAAGGGGTTTTCAGATTTGCGAAAATCTTTTTAATCAGTTTTCAGCCGGAAATTTTTCGGTCAAAGACGTCACAGTTCAACAATTTGACCTTTGAAAACTCTACTAAACTCCTCTGCCAATTTTGGGTCTAATCACTTAAAATTTTAGATGTAGGTTTCTTGGACATGGTTCAAACTTTGTATTTGATTTGAACCCAACACAATAAATGTTAAGGTGTCAAAATTATAGTCAAAGTTAAAAAAAATTTGACCTCTGAGCCAATTTTATGGTTGAACATTTGACATTTTACACAAAGTGTATTCAGACATAGGGCAAGCTTTTCTATCGGTTTTTGACGGAAAATTTCGCTACCAAGGGAGTCAAAGTTCCAAAGGTTTTACCGTCGTGGCCTTTAACAAACAATTCAGCAAATGTTAGGTCTAAACATTTGACATTTTACATAAAGGGTATTCAGACATGCAGCAAGCTTTTCAATCAGTTTTTGGGTGAAAATCTCGCTGCCAAGACGTCAAAGTTGAAAGAGTTGACCTTTGACAACTCTACCAAACTCCTTCGCCAATTTTTGGTCTAAACACTTAAAATTTTGGATGTAGATTACCTTGACATGAGAAACACCTTTTAATATATATATATATATATATATATATATATATATATATATATATATATATATATATATATATATGCACATAAAGTTATGACCACAACATAGGGCCCGACAAAGCTGGGCTTAACTGCTAGTATATACATATATATATATATATATATATATATGTATATATATATGTTCAAATACACACACATATATATGTATGAACAAGAAGTATTTTATCCAATATATATATATGCAAATATATGTGTATATGTGTGCGTGCGTGTTGGTTGTTATTTTTGTTTTATGGCATATTAACCCTTTTCAGGTTATTTAATGCCAAATCCAGATATTTTGAAGAAAAATTTTTAATAGAAGATACTTTTTTTTATAAGTCAGTTTTTATTTAATCCATAGTTGTGACCCTAACAGGTACTAGCATTCCGGGTGGACGTGGGAGCAATGGCAACTAAAGGGTGGCTCCACACTCTCCAAAGCTCGCAAGCTGGGGCCTAACAATCGGATATAGTTTAAGATCATATCCAGGACCTGTGGCTAAATACAGACCAATCAACTTGATGATTTAAAAAATAAAAATGAAAATAAATAACCAGGTTTCGTTTTGTTTAATCGTATTTTCCTCGATTTAGCTCTGTTGAACGAGGAACGAAACCTAGTTAGCAAACATTTATTTATTTATTTTTTTTCAATTATCACGTTGATTGGTCTGAATTTAGCCCATCTGTAGTACTCTCCAAAAACTTTCAAATATATATATATATATATATATATATATATATACATAAATAAATAAATAAATAATATATATATATATATATATATATATATATATATATATATATATATATATATATATATATATTAGAAAAGACTTCGTGCTTTTACTGTAAATAACTTGTTTTCGATCTTAATCCAACCCCATTAAAACGTCTTAATGGAAAGAAAACCAAGTAAATAAAACTAAATCTATGTCCTCCTCCATCCTCTACAAAATCAATTGATCGCGAAAACAAAACGTTGACTTGTGTGTTCAGACGATGAGATGAAAAAAAAGTTGTTTATTATGAAAAGAAAGGTGTTTCATTTTGAACAACAGGCTTTTCCGACTTTAAATGATGAAATGAAAGGAATGTCTAAAAAAATATAAAACACTTAAGATTAAAAATAAATTTGATTATTTTGCAAATGGAGGCTACTTTCGATCTAATGACCGATTTTTCTCAATTTTTTCATATTTTTATGCAAAATTTTAAATATTTTATGCATTTAAAATAATGGAGTTTTTTGTTTTTTTAGAGAAGATCGAAACTGTTTCGCATAAATTTATAAACAATGCAATTTGTATATGAACCGTTTAATCTATTTATTTTCATTTTTGCTCTATATTGCACACTTATCTATCTATCTATCTGTATATCTATCTCTCTCTCTCTCTCTCTCTCTCTCTCTCTCTATATATATATATATATATATATATATATATATATACAATTTAATGACCATAAAACTAACATCTTCAATTATATAAATCTCACCTGTCTGTTAAAATGTATGTATGTATGTATGTATGTATGTATGTATGTATCAGGTCATGTCTTATGCTACTGGTACCATGTAACTCAGTACTACCTGCCTCATGGTCGGATCACTGGCGACTAAACTGTTTCCCCCACCAGACTTGTTTGGTGAGAGGGTCGGCTAGTCTCCCGGAAGGATTAAAAACAAGACCTTTCAAAGGGCCAATGGACCCTTTTTCGGGGTCAACGGCCAACTAGCACCGTGTGTGTTGTTGTATGTATGTATGTGCTGGGGTGGAGAGGGCTCCCATAAGCCGTGGTGAAGGCAACCTTTCTAGGAGAAGCAAATCTCTGATTTAAAAAACCGTAAAGCGGGAGACCAGTGCCCGCATTAAGCTGGTCTGCAGTTTAACTTGTTGCTGGCTATCTCGCTCTTGCTTGTTGCTGGATCTCAACATTTTGAACCGAGAGAAACACTTAACTGTCGTACAAGCTCTGTAACATCATCTTTTTATAGATTCTCTCTCAGTCATATGGGCTCATGGACTTTAAGTGTCTGAGGGAGTGGTACTCGTCTGACAAGACGTTGCAATAATCATAATGTATGTATATATGCTTAAAACGTCTGGCAGAGGCGACGGATTTAAACAAGATCGTTATTGTTTTGAAGCTTTCGAAATTTTGGCATTCTGTAATCACGTATATGTGCATTTTATTTTCTTATAATGAATTCATAGATGCTATTTCTTGTGAGGAGGTAAGGGCAGAATAGATTCATTGATTGATATGATAATTAAATGAATGATTTTGCGCTACGAAACAGGTGATGTAAAGGATGTCAACGTACTTAAAGGAATAAATTGTGAGATGGTCAACATCTTGAAATTTGAAATATAGGAATATAAACTTTTGCCATTAATTCGTTATATATATATATATATATATATATATATATATATATGTATATATATGTATGTATATATATATATATATATATACAGAAGGAGAGTATATAATCATATTGAAATGCTCGTTTATATATATATATATATATATATATATATATATATATATATATACATATTTGTTTATGCAGAGGCAGTAACAAGTTGCTACACAGCTATGAGCATGTTTTGGTAAGCTAGGCTTTGGTTACTAGAGACTCCTACAAGCGATACAGCTTATAAGAAAGCAGCATTTCTAATGAAAACATTAGATTTTGCACGTCACAAGGAGTCAAATCAAGAGGTTCCGTCTAAAGTTTATATATATATATATATATATATATATATATATATATGCATAGAACAATACATGTATATGTGTGCACATACATATGTATAATGCGTAAGTATATGCATGCATGCATAGTAATGTACATGTATATATGTGCACATACATGTATATGTGTGTGCGTGTGTGTAAATATGTATATATGCATTGTACATATGTATGTGCACATATATACATGTACATTGCTATCCATGCATACATATATATATGTATTATATATATATATATATGCATTATATATATATATATATATATATATATATATATATATATATATATATATGCATTATATATATATATATCCGTTGCTCATAGTAAACTGGTTTTTAAATTGTACATTCAAGGATGTGAACTCTTTTGGTTTACAGTTAAATAGTGTATAATATTCCCTTTTATTTACGACTATTTATCCTAAAACCAGATCCGATCAAAGTGCCATTTTTTCACGCAACCATAAACTGAGATCGCGAGGAACTGATAATTTGGCGACCATACAACCAGCGAATATAAACAATAAGCAAGAACCGTTCAGCAGATACGGACAAACATTCCTTATTTTAAAAGCCAGCGATTTTTTGGCTCACATTTGCGCTAAACTTTTTTTATGGTTTCTTGTGGGAGGTACGAGTCGGGTTAGGGTTAGGGTTAACTTTCCAGACTTTTCTTGTGTGGGCACTTTTGTTGATAGTACACATTGCAAACTCTAGTCTCCCCTAAGTAATCTTCTCCGGTTGTAATGCCCTTGTTGTATCGTTCTGTATCGTATGTGTACTTCTGGAAGGTCCCATCGAAGTCCTTTTGTATGAGCGTGTCAATGACCTGTGTCACAACCCTGAATTGTCTCATAATGGTCGCCTCTTAAGTTTTCTTTGAGCTTAGGGAATGATCAACATTCACAAGTAACAAAGTCTGGAAATAGGGAGGGTGAGGGATTGCCTTGATGCTTATCTTGGTCAAATAGTTGGTGACAAAGATGGAGTTGTTGACTGGTAACTTCGCGCCAATTTTTCTCATCTTCAGTTTCGTCGCGAATACTTGTGTACACAGTTCCCACATTGACATCAAACTGTACATCTATTGTCTCTATATACACACGACGGTACTTATCCAAGAAATTATTTATTTGGCCAATCGACTCCAGTGTTCTGACTTCTTTAATCCTTCCACACAGCGCATCATACCTCACAGACTCTCCGCCTTCTCTTATGCCTCTCAAAAACTGATGCTCGTTTCATGCAAGATGATCTTACAGCAGCCTGAAGCACTCTATACGTTTCTGTGGCACTTTTTCCCACATTTTACACAATGACGTACGGAAAAGTTAGCACAACTGAACATTACGTAAAATAATGGAGTAGTTTCATTTTTAAATAAGAAATAATGTACCTTTACAGCAAATGACCTAAGAAATACCACACCTGTACAGTATAGTACTCATATGAAAAAAAACATAGGAAATGTTTACCTGTGGCGTCTATAAAAAGTTTTTAAAACCGAAAATCACATCAAACCATTTACAAGTACGACTTTTCATTGTTTTCTCATATAGGTAGAATACTGTACAAGTATCTTATTTATCCTCGTATTATTGTGAAAGGGGGTGGAGGGAACGGAAGGGGGATAAGGGCGTAAGTCCCAGAAAAGGCTGAAGCAGTTTAGGACCTGAAAATCACTTTATTTCAAATATATTTTTAAGAGTGGAGTATATGGTGTAACTTCTGGTAATGGCTAAAGCAGTTTACGATCAAAATATTTTTAAGAGAGGCGGGATATAAGGAGTCAGTCCCAGAAATGGCTGAAGCAATTTGCGATCTGAAAATCACTTTACTTTATCTAACTAATTCAGACATTCAATTTCATAATGAATTAAGATTATTTAGCTTATATATATATATATATATATATATATATACATATGTACACATATATATATATATGTATATATATATATATATCGCTTATAAGTCCCCCTACACCATCTATAATTTTATCGATTTATTTCGTTCCTGTTGAATCCCACGCTGTACGTCACACCTCTATTATGTTACCTAGCATCTTCTCTACTATTCTGATGAGAAGCATTAGGCTTCGAAATGCCTTGGCATAAAGAGTCCTTTATATCCCTCAACTAAATGTTTGTATACCCTTATTGAATAAATGAACCAATCTATATTTACCAATATATAGTTTTGTGACTTGATTTTTGTTCCTATAATTCTCTCACACACACACAAACATACACACACACACACACACACACACACACACACACACACACATATATATATATATATATATATATATATATATATATATATATATATATATATATATATATATATATATATCTTAAACCAAATCCCACCACTCGCATTCCTTACTGATTCATTCGATTTTCTCGCCACTATGAAAAATTGCAAAAGTTGATATGTAACACGTTTCTATCAAATTCTCAGATTATCAAGAAAATTTGTGACATCGTTATTTCTAACTGATTTACAAGTCACTTATTTTAATTATAATCTCTAGAAAAAAAGTGATGATTTACTATAGTTCTATTCCTTGTAAAAATATATCTCAAGTAGTTCCTCATATTTGGCTAGAAAAATATTTACTTTTTAAAGAAACAGGGCGAAAAGCAGAAGAAAAAAACACGTGAGCAGTTACGCTTGGCAAACACGTGACGGCTCTTTCCATCATCTTTTCAATTGAAACCCTATGTCTGGAGCTGTGTATTGCACGGTACAACACACAACTAACTTGCTATGGTGTTGTGTATTGACAACCATCCATTATACGAGGCGGTCAGAAAAAAAAACATACTGGTGTTAAGTACATATCGGCGACTAGAAAATAAATATTTTTACTTGCACCAGGAATATTTGTGTCGAAGTTTCGATTTCCTTTGCGAATATGTCTCCATATAACGTCCGCTTTCGTTAGAGAGTACAACTTTCCAAACTTTTGACGACACTTCCCAACTTATATTCTCAAATAATTTTTGATCTACAGGCTTGGAATTTGGTATATCGGTTATTCCTAAATGTGGAATTTTTTAATCCAGTTTCATCCGGACAAATGACTGCTAAGGAGTCAATATTAAAAAAAATTGGTATGAGTGTAATCGGGTTTTATCTGTTTTTAACTGTTTCAGGACTGCGTGTAGGTAGTCGTGAAACATGACAGCTTCCTCATGTTAAATAGTAGTTGGTTTGAAAACAATTCTTAAACAACAAGTCAAGCTGGGCGAATGGTTATCGTGCTGACTCACTGTCTGTAGGTTTTGGTTTGGATCTCATCTCGAGTGGGTTTTTTTTACAAGAAATGAACAGGTTAGAAAAAAACATAATATTCAGTTCTACAGGTCGTTTCTGTTTTGTTGGCTTCATTTTTTAAAAAGGAATTTAAAATTGGGTTTTATGCCTACGGTATTTCTGTTTATGATTAATAAGAACTCTGCAATAATTAAAATATATCTTCTAATATATATTTTTCTAAACAGTTAACTTCTTGCACATAAAAAGAAAAAAAATACTCGAGCTGAGATCGTAACCCAAACTTAACGACAATGAGTTCAGTTCGATAACCATTTGACTAGCTTGCCTTGTTCTGTAAAATTGTCTTCAAACCTCATGAATTAGTTGTCAACCAGATAAAACTCCGATGACACCCAAAGTACCAATTTTTTCAATTTTTGACCCGTTAGCAGCCCATCTTTTTTATGAAAACCGATTTAAACGCTTTTCACATGCTTGAAAACCATATATACAAAATTTCAAACTTGTAGATAAAAATTCGTTGAGTATATAGGTTGAGATGTGTCTTCACGCACAGAGAGAACATTTCCTTCATTGTTTTTAGTAATAAAACAATCGTTAAAGAAGAAGAAAAGCATGTTTTTTCTATAAATAATAAAAGTATATCTAGTTGGATGTGTCCCTGTATAGTGTGACTTTCTTTGTTTGCCCAGTGGACAAAATACAATATCTTTATCTACCCGACGATACAGGAAAAATCATTTCAATGTAAAACTTTATAGATCTGTGCATTTGTGAAAACATATATTGGACAAGAAATGATGGTTAGTTACAAAGGAGACAAGATATGACAGTTAGTTACAAAGGAGACAAGAAATGACGGTTATTTAAAAAGTAGACAGAAAATGACGTTTAGTTACCAAGGGGAAAAATGACGGTTAGGTTAAAAGTAGGCAGGAAATGACCGTCAGTTAGAAAGGATACAGGAAATGACGGTTAATTAAAAACTAGACAGAAAATGACGGTTAGTTACAAAGCATACAAGAAATGACGGTTGCTTAAAAAGTAGACAGGAAATAGCGGTTTGTTACAAAAGAGACAAGAAATGATGGTTAGTTACAAAGGATGCAAGAAATGACAATTAATTAAAAACTACACAGAAAATGACGGTTAGTTACGAAGGATACAAGAAATGACGGTTAGGTAAAACATAGGCAGGAAATGACGGTTAGTTAAAAATGAGACAAGAAATGACGGGTAATTAAAAAGTAAACACGAAAATTACGGTTAGTTACAAAAGAGACAAGAAATGACGGTTAGTAAGAAAGGATACAAGAAATGACGGTTAGTTAAAAAGTAGACAGGAATGACGGTTAGTGACAAAGAAGAAAGAAATGACGGTTAGTTACAAAGGAGACAAGAAATGAGGGTTAGTTACAAAGGATACACGAAGCTACGTTTAATTAAAAAACTAGACAGAAAATGACGGGTTAATTACAAAGGAGAAAAAAATGACGGTTAGTTTAAAAGTAAACACGAAAATGACGGTTAGTTACATAGGATACAAGAAATGACGGTTATTTACAAAGGATACAAGAAGCTACGGTTAATTAAAAAGTACACAGGAAATGACGGTTAGTTACAAAGGAGACAAGAAATGACAGTTAATTTAAAAGTAGACATGAAAATAAACGTTAGTTTAAAAGTAGACACGAAAATAACGGTTAGTTACAACAGAGACAAGAAATGACGGTTAGTTACAAAGGACACAATACATGTCTGTTAATTAAAAAGTAGACAGCAAATGACGGTTAATTACAAAGGAGACAAGAAAAACCGGTTAGTTACAAAGGAGACAAGAAATGGCGGTTAAGTTCAAAAGTAGAGACGAAATGACGGATAATTAAAAAAGTAGATATAAAAATTACGGTTTGTTACAAAGGAGACAGGCAATGACGGTTAGTTATGAAGGAATCAATGGGCCAAGTTCGAATGGAAGGAATTATTAATAAAGAACAGATCAATAAGATTGACAACGAATGAATTAAGAGACTTATGCGTGTTTTCTCAGGGTGGTCAAAAAGTCAGGTAACATTTTAAAGAAAAACGATATTAGCATACACGTATATTTAAGTACCATACATTGAAATATAAAATGAAACAAACATGAAATATGTTTATTTTGTTAATTGTCGTCCATTTCTCTCTATCAATCGCTGGAAGCGATTAACCACTGATTGTGTAACCACGTGTAATCATGTCAGCTGATATCCGCGCAATCTCCTCTTCAATAAATAACTATAAAGACGCTATTGTATCAGGCTTCTTGTTATAAACGCTATCCTTTACATAGCCCCAAAGCCAGAAATCAGGAGGGGGAAGTTTATATATTACACTCAAATATTTAAACAAATAATATTAAACGAATAGAGATTATAATGTAATCATATTGTTTTTTCTACCTTTAACATGTTACCTGACTTTTTGACCACCCTGTAGTTGACCCACGCTATATGCCCTCAGAAATATTTCTGGTTTCGAATCTGGAAAGGGTCAGCCGTGTTAATGAGTCCTTAAAGATGAAACAAGTGTCTGCAGATAATTGAATTTCACATAAACAAAGATGGCTGCCGGAACAAACACACGAGTTTGAATTATTTCTGAACTTTTTTCTTCTTCCAGTATTATATTGTCATGGATGTTTTCTATCTTAGCAAAGAATTTATAATTTTTTTTCTGAACAATATATGCAGGGAAGAGAGACGCTTATCATAATGATCAGATTTTTGTTTCTATATAACGAAACGGATCTGTATGAATGTGCCGAAATTTAAACGTGCCGGGGTAGCTGTATTACATTAAAAGTAAGTATTTGGATCTTGAAATATAACTATACTTTTACTTTATATATATATATATATATGTTCTGTTATTATATTTTAACATACTTTGAGCCTCTAAAACAAAAAAAAAATTACTAATTACAAAAGTTTAAACATATTTGACCAAAACAACACACACACACTCGTATATATATATATATATATATATATATATATATATATATATATATATATATATGTATATGTTGGTTGTGTGTGTGTGCGTGCGTGTGGTGTGCGTGTGCGTGTGCGTGTGTGCGTGTGTGCGTGTGTGTGCGTGTGTGTTGTTGTTATTTTTCATTGCCGTTTTATCTTTTTGGTTAAATATGTGTCGGATGTTGGACCATGTTTACGATCCAACGGCCTCGTCAGACCTTACAGCAACCTTCTCTGATTTCTGTAAGGTCTGACGTGAAGGTGTTGGATCGTAAACATGGTTCAGCATCCGAAACATATGTAACCAAACAGATAAAACGACGATAAAAAATTAAAACACATATTTGCTTTGCAATAGTATTGAGCACTCTCTTCAGGTTTTACAAATTACCAGTTTTACTAACAAACTAACTTACTATATATATATATACATATATATATACATATATATATATATATATACATATATATATTTATATGTGTGTGTCTATGCGTATGTGTATGCGATGAGAATAAAGAAAATATACAGACAAGATGAAAAGATGAAAAATAAACAAAGCTGTATATTAATCAACATATTGTTTTATTAAAAGACTTTATCAGGATGACGGAATATTCAATCATATATATATATATATATATATATATATATATACATACATATATATATATATATAAATATATATATATATATAAAGTTGTCTGTACATCACTTAATATATATACATAAAGATATATGTCAAATTGATGAGCCCAAGTGAGGGCGAAACTCGGAAGTCGGACTTCCGGTTTGTTAGCTGCCATGGCCCGTGTTTGCTGCGACGTTGTTTAGCTGTGGAAATATGTATTTATATATAAATGTATATATATATATATATATATATATATATATATATATATATATATATATATATATGTTATCCAATTTTTTCACTTGAGCACCTGCGCTGAAAAAGTTATATATGTTATCCGATTTTTTCACTTGAGCACCTGCGCTGAAAAAGTTATGCGCACGTCACTATATATATATATATATATATATATATATATATATATATATATATATGTATATATATATATATATATATATATATATATATATATCTGTGTGTGTGCATATATGTAGCTATTATGTATACCTGTATGTATGTCCTGAACAGACGCGTGTTTAAAAGTGAATCTGACATTTTATACGAAATCAATAAAAAAAGATGAAAAATCAAAGGGGATTACATTTGAAAATGATTTTAGTCTCAAGAAGAAAAAAAAATATCGAATAAAAATGGCGACATGAAAATCCTTTAAGACATTTACTCGAGATAAACAACTGAAATTCAGAAGCATTTTTATCCGCTTTCCGCTATGAATAAACGAATCGACTCAAGTGAATAAGAGACGCTTACCTTCTACCAACGACTTGACTACTACTACTACTACTACTACTACTACTACTACTACTACTACTGTTGCTGCTGCTGCATTCACATACACACATACACACATACACGTGCGTACACGCACATATGTATAAAGAAGTGAAAAAAGAAACAAGTTGTATGTTCAACAACGTTTCGTCTTTATTTCAAGTATTCTTAGAGAGTAATAATTCGACTGACTGATGAAAAAGCACCGTCTGTCATAATGATCCACATTTGTCGGACTGATAATCACGTTGACATAATCACGTTGACGTACCGGTTTTCATTAGATCATCGAAGGTAAGCAACGTTGAACTTGGTCATTAACAGATAGGTAACCATTTAGTTATACCAGGCGCCGTATGTCAAGGCTGAAAAGACTTAACGTCGTCATTTTCTCGGACAGGGATATACATTGACTGAGGACTACTTATGAATTTCATACTCATGTGAAACTTTCTCCTTAAAAGGAAGACGGTCCACCCCGCATTGTGGGGGGGGGGCGTTTCGGTATGCAGGAGGGGGGGGGGTTAATTGGCTAGACCGAATTTTAGACATCCTTAGAATTATGTATTTGACTGTCTCAATAAGATTTCGTCAAAAACATGGATATTCACTTCGATCCATGGAAATGTGACACAAGGATGGAAATAGGATTTATTGGGTCACCACAAAAGGTTGGGTGCACTCTTACCCAACAATAAACACACACACACACACACACACACACACACACACACACACACACAGCCTCATCGTCATCAATCTGACGTTGTGTTTCAAGGAAGTCAAAGACTAGAAGGATAAACTGCCGTGGACAAACCAGGAGCATACCTCATCTCGGTAAAAAAAAAAGACATCACCTCTACCGGACTAATTGTCAATAACTAACCCTCGGCATGGTAAGAATGGTATCTCTAATTGTCACATGCAGAAAGGAAAGGTAAAGCGTTTTTTTTTCTCGTAGGCTCGTCTATACGTTAGGTCTGGAAGAGTCCATCTAGTCACAAAATAGGATAGACCGCTATCACACCTTAGAAGAGTGAAAGAAATCAAATTTGTCCAAAATTTACAATGTGATACAAACATGCTTATCCTACTCGACAAAAAAAAAGCTGACCCTGGTTTGTAGTGTTCTCCTCTTTCCTCTTCTATACGGCTATGTCTTCGTCTCTCACATTGGCGGCTGTCAAGGGGGAGGCGCGGTCCGCATGGGTTCTCAAGTATAAAAATAAAATAAAACAAAACAGAAAATAAGACAAACACCGACCTTCAGAGAATATCAGTTGCACTGTGTGTGCGTTTGTGTTTGTGTTTGTGTTAGTGTGTGCGGGTGTTTGTGTTAGTTTGTGTGTTTGTGTTTGCGTGTGTTTTTTGTGTTTTGTGTGTTTTTCTGTTGTGTGTGTTTGTGCCTGTGTGTTTGTATTTGTGTGTGTTTGTGTGTGGGTTTGTATTATGTGTGTGTTTGTGTTTGTGCGTGTGTGTTTGCGTGTGTTTGCGTGTGTGTGTGGTTTTGTGCTTATGTGTATGTGCATTTAGTGTGAGTGTTTTTTTTTGTTTTTTGTTTATTTGTTTTGTGTTTCTGTGTGTGTGTTTTTGCTTGTGTTCGTGTGTGTGTGTGTTTGTGTGTGTTTATGTATTTGTGTTTGTGTGTGTTTGTTTTTGTGTGTTTGTGTTTTTCTGTGTGTGTGTTTGTATGTGTGTGACACCATCGATTCTTTACAAGCTAAGATCCACTGTCGAGGTCATATTCCCCAGTTGATGTCAGCTCATATCGCTCTCCTAAGGCTTGCCCGATCTGTTCCAAACCATAAAGTGCCTTCAACGATTTCAAACTCATAACTGTTCTCAATCGTAAAAAAAACTGTCGTCAACTATCCCAAATCCAAGACCGTCTCGAAATGCCGTAAACTGTCACAAAAACCAACCAGCAGACCTAAAATTACCAATAAACATTGATTAACAATTCTCCACGTCTCACTTTGTTTATTCCGACCACGTGGTGCATTTTTTCCTTTATTTCCTTTTTCTTCTCGCGCACACTTCCTAATGTGCATATGCGCTTTTTTCGCCTGATTCATTTGCTGCTAATCTTTTTGCAAGCCAGCCATTCTTCGCTGCTACACTATGTTACAGTATCACAACAATAAATGTTCTTTTTTTTATCATCCGACAAATGGATGCTGGACATGTAAATTCACCCTTGTCCGTTCATCCGGCCGTCTAGTCGTCCGTCCGCACTTTTCTCAATAACTACGCCTTGGAATTATTTTTGAAATTTTGCACAAACATTAAACATGATATGAGTAAAAAAGTAACAGAACAGATTTTCCGGGTGCCTTTCAAGTTAAAATTGACAAGAATTGACATTTTTGTGCTTTTTTTTTAAAATTGATGTCTTGGATTTTTATAAAACTGTCGGAAAAGTTGTAACTAACTGATTTCTATATAAGTTTGTTCCCCAGTGGTTCTTTGAGGGCTAATAAAAACAGTCAATTATTGGGACCATTTTACCATATTTGTCCAAAATTTTGTGTGTATGTCTATTTAGCAGTTTTGCATGGTGCTGAAATCAAATTTAAATATTTTAAGGCTTTAGTGACTTTGGGGGCTAAATAGAGGAGGACAAATGATGAACTTAGTCATTCCTTTTTTTTTGTTTTTTTGCATTGTGCAGAACTGAAACCTATATATGTGAAGGCCTAAAACTGCCCCGTTTGTTCATTTTCACCAGGGTTTGACTTCCCTTGGGGAATTTGGGGCTAAATGGTGGGTGGGTGGGAGCAAATGCTGAACTTAGTCATTTTTTGGCTTCGTTCCCTGTGCACTCACGGGGGACCATGTATGCTTCACTTATTCTGAATTGTTACCTGATTAATTTGTTGCGATTTTTGTTAAACAATGGATGGACCGATGTCAACGAGTCACAATAAAAAAAAAACGATGTAATAACAAATAAGCCCACGTGAAGAATAATTGGCCGGCAACAGTTTTCGTAAGAATATCGATTGATTCGACAAGTTGCAGCTCTGTGAAGCGTCACATCGATTTTGGCCTAGATGTATCTACAGCAAGCAATGTCAGCCACACATGCAACACTATTGCAGCTGCAACTAATCGGTTGAAAGCTTGCATCGGCTGCACATCTGGCAGCTACCTGCTGTAGGCGAGCTTTACTCTCATACGCGAACAGTGACACTTTTGTTCGGCAGCACGTCTGCGTACACAGAAAGGCGAGGAAAGCGTCTATGGTTCTAAACAATTAGCTCGCCATGAAAAAAATAAAATTTATGATTACACGTTTAAATCGTCAAGGTCATTTGGTGGCTATTCTAACAGCTATGCATATCTGGAGAAAAAGTAACTGTCATTCTTCGGTGTTTTTATAAAATTTTTAATGCGCCCATAAACATAACACACACGTATGTAAATTAGAAAGAAAAAAATGTTGTTCTACATTGATGATGATAATGATGCTGCTGCTTCTGCTGCTGCTGCTGATTTTTTACATGGTAGTCACTACTTATCAAGCCCGGAAGCCATTCGGGGATAAGGGTTAATGCGTGTACAGTAATCAATGGAATAATATTGTAGTAATCGTTAGTATTGGAGACGTGGTAAAGTGTCTTACTTAAGGGGGCGGTTCATCAGGAATTTGTTTATGTTAGACTTGAAGACATGCAAGTTGTAGTCAGGTGGGAAACAAGCAAACGGAAGAGAGTTCCACAGGCGTGCACTTCTAAGAAAGATGCTTTGTTCATGGAATCTACGTTTTGATTTAGGCACATATAAAGAATGATGATGATGATGATGATGATGATGAGGATGATGCCTTCGTTCAGTCTCGAAGGCAAAGGATACCCCCTGTGAGGGTAGCTGCGCGTGTAATTGTGAGATGAGGGTTGCGCAATCTCTACCCACACCTCTCCTGAGTTTTGTTGCAAGGAGAAGTCCCGGACGAATGAAAACAATGCCGAGATAAGCAGAGAGCACGTACAGCACCTGGAAGTCCCAAATGGTCACCCATCTGGTACTGGCCAGGTGCATTGTTGCTTAACTTCGATGACTGACAGAAGCCTGTCTGTAAAACGTAGTTATGCCGTCTTGATGATGATGATGATGATCATGATCATGATCATGATCATGATGATAATGATGATGATGATGATGATGATGATGATAATAATAATAATAATAATAATAATAATAATAATAATAATAATAATAATGTTGCTGCTGCTGCAAACTAGCCTAAACAGAATATAAACAATACTTTTCACAGTTAGTCTGTTCAGGAAAGAAAGGTCAAAACACGTTACTTTCTCGTAGGCTCCTCTGTACGTAATGCCTAGAAGAGTCTATCTAGACACAAAATAGGGTAGATCGCTGTCACACCTTAGCAGAGTAAAAGAAATCAAATTTGTCCGAGATTTACAATGTGATACAAACATGCTTATTAATATTTAAAAAAAATATTAAGGAAAACCTTTGAATGTGAAGTTTAACACACACGAACCACAAACACAAATTGGACACACAGAAACAACTACAAATGTAAAACAAAAAGGAACATCACATGGAATCAACGGTATAACCGTAAGATAACGCTACACCTTTTTTTTGTGTGTTTCACCATTAATTTGTACTATAACAAATTAATGAAGGTCGAGGAAGATGGAGAGAAAGCACTAATCAGAACTACGCTGGTCAAGTGCAAAGAGGACTGGAACTTAGTGCCACCAAAATTCCAGTGAAGACCAATGTAGGACAACGAGAAATCAATGATAAGGGCTGTTGTGATAACTCAAATTCTTTTGCAATGATTTTCGAACGAAGTGGAGAGTACTGAAAATCTGGGGAGACTTGTTATCACTCAAACTCCAGAGAACACCACAAGTTGTTCTTAAAGAGAAATCCTTGATGATGGCTTGTGCGACTACAGAAGTAGTCGCACAAACCATTTGTAATTTGATAACCGGAAAATTAATATTTAAGTTTGGAATCGGAAAAGCAGAAACAGAAAAAGAAAGCATCGAAAGAAACGAATATATTGTAAAAAAGAAAGAAAAGTACATGAATCATCAAGAAAAGGAGAGAATCGGTGTTTTTTTTTTACCTAGTGTAATAATGTTTCGAAATAAATTGTAAATACGCAATGTATAATTAGGCGTTGTGTGTTTCCTGCAATTGGAAGCATTTCAGGTTTTGTATGCAACGCAAACCCCGAAATCGGTGTGCGTTCGTATTAGTCCCTCGTGAACGATGAAGCAGTGGTGTAAATGGGGAGCAGGGAAAGAAGGAATTAAATACAGAGAAAAGATTTTACAAATTCCATTGATTCTTACAGGTTTTGGCAGTGGACTCTTACCAGAAAAAATGTAGGAATGTACGATAATCGAGCAAGTGTAGAGGTAATAGGCCTATAGCACACCTCAGATAATGTGCTGCAGTTTGTGCATATTACATTTACATGAAATGTCTTCAGTTTTAATCCTATTAAGGTAAAACTAAGAGGGGAAAAATGCTTCATTTTATATATATATATATATAAAATATATATATATATATATATAAAATTTATTTATACAGACATTTACCATTAAAAAAAATTCTAGATTTGAAATGTAACCAATTCACATCATAAAATCTAAATTACTAAATTATATATATATATATATATATATATATATATATATATATATATATATATATATATATAAATAAGAGCATCATTTTTTCTCTTAAATATATTTCATTTGTCTGGTGTATCTATTTTTGATTATGCATACATCGTCTAGTGGTCTGCTCTGGTCTCAGCCATGGAAATATTTTCAGTGTTTTCTTTTAATAAGAGAAATCAAGATAACAAAACGCCCATCTGCATTTCTATAGACTTTCACAATATCTGCCGTCTAGCAACACCATTGCAGCTGCAACAAATCGGTTGAAAACTTGCATTAACTCATCGGGCAGTGACCATCAGAAAAGCGCGCGATGCTCTGAGAAGCGAACGGTTACACATTGGTTTTGCAATAGGACTGCGAACACATACACTAGATAGACACCGGCGAATCTTTATGTTATAAATCGTCCAACTCTGTGTACGAGTTCACTCCAACTATTATAAAATCTCTGAAAATGTTGGTCAGTTTCGAGTTTCTTTTTTTTTAGATCAAATAGGTTTTACAGTTCCAGAATTAGCAATAACCAAAATTTTGTCTTAATATCAATTATTTCTTAATTCTGATAAACTTTGTTTTTTTTTCACTAAGGAGGCATCACTATCGAGGCCTGGAGGCCACTCAAGGATAAGGGTTAATGCACGTACTGTAATCAATGGGAAAATGTCGTAGTACACGTTAGTAGTGGAAATTTGGTAAATTGGGTTACTTAAGGAGACGGCTCCTCAAGAACTTGTTTACATTGGACTTGAAGATAACCATAATGTAGTCGGCTGGAACGCAGGGAAACGGAAGAGATTTCCACAGGCGTGCACGAAAGAAGCTTTGTTCATGTAATGATCATGATTACAGTTGGAC
Organism: Euprymna scolopes; assembly: GCF_053919585.1. NCBI lineage: Eukaryota > Metazoa > Mollusca > Cephalopoda > Sepiida > Sepiolidae > Euprymna > Euprymna scolopes. The sequence continues at coordinate 54,258,110 of NC_136521.1, read as the reverse complement.
GAGTGGTGTTTTTGCGAAAGTTTGGCAAAGGGGGAATAGATTGGAGCTCAGACGAGCACATTCTATTAAAATAACGATAGAGCAGATAGGCTCACAACGTCTCTTCTGTAGGAAAGGGATTGCAGGGAGGAGAAAAGGGCATCCCACACTAGGCTACAAAGTCTTTTTTAACTTGTCAAGGCAGTATGTTGCTTTTAGCAACTCTTGCCCAGATGTGGCAACAGTACTCCATGGTTAGGGTTACCGAAAAACGCATTAAACGAAGAAAATAAGGAAAAATGATCTCATAATGTTGAAGTTTCCCTGCCTTTTTCTCTGAACATACCTGTCGCCTGATATGTCAAGCTCTATTGCCTGTGCAGCTCTGGTTTCTGTTATGTCTGTAATTCGCTCCAGTGTATACCCCCGCTCGAAAATCTCGTTAAAGGTTCGGAGCATATATGTGCCTTGCATCTTATTTAAACGTTGCTGTCGTGCCGTTACGCGATTTAAAATACTCTGCCGTATCGACACGTACTTAAAAGTGTCTTTTTCCGCTATATATATATATATATATATATATATATATATATATATATATATATATATATATATATATATATATATATATATATATATAATAAAATTACAATTAAATTTACCAAAATAATCCAAGATGGTAAAATTAAAGTATATTATAAATATTAAGGAATAAATATTTATAAAATTATCTTAGCCAGATGTAAAAGCTCGATAAAACCAAATATATATATAGCTCATATATATATATATATATATATATATATATATATATATATGTGTGTGTGTGTGTGTGTGTGTGTGTGTGTGTGTGTGTCTGTGTGTCTGTGTGTCTGTGTGTGTGCATGTGTTTATATCTATAGTTCTCTCTATATATATTATATCTCTCTATATATCTCTCTTAGTCTGTTTGTCTGTCTGTTCATTTCTGTCTCTCTTAGACTGTCTGTTTGTTCATCTCTCTCTCTCTCTCTTTCTCTCTCTCTCTCTCTCTCTCTCTCTCTCTCTCTCTATATATATATATATATATATATATATATATATATATAGATATATATACGTATGTAAGTTTGTGTTGATGAAATCAATAAAACTCACAGAACAGATAATTGCTCGAACTATCAATATTATCACTGAATTAAGTATTGTTTATTATATATTTTCACCACAAAAATAATATAATTTAAAAAATATTTTATGTGATTTTAATGATAAAAAAATCTCGAAAAATTGGCCAAAAACATTAAGTATTCCACCCTCATGTGGCAACTTTTCTATAGGGAGGGGGGTGGCAAAAAATCCTTCCTGCGTGACAATATAGTCAAATACGCATGCACAAAAAGCGTTTCTTTTAATTAGTTTAAATATTTAAAAAAAAAAAACGGTTTAATTGCGTTCACGCGGTCATAAACCAGTAGGTATAGTAGCGGCGGCGTTATATTAAGATTTCGCGTTCAATCCCAAATATGAGTATTTCGTTTTTTTTTTTTTTTTAGTTTTAATATTGAAACAGGGGGTTTTATGCCGTTTTTTATTCCTCCATCACGTTCGCTGCTTTTTTCTCGATTTTTAAAAGATGTTTTAAGATCATTTTTTATTTTGCACGACGATCACTGTTTTTTTTTTTTTTAAATAATACTCAAACAGGGTTATCACGTTTGCTTATTCATCATTTTCCATTTTGTTTTGATTTTCTCCCCACTCCCCAACATACACATACATCCAAACACCCGGGCAACGCCGGGTACCCCCGCTAGTTTTTAAAAACAATTAATTTAAACAAATACTGATGGGAAAAATGTTAAAAAAAAAAAATCGAAAATGAAACGGACAGGATTGGCATTCTATCCCGCCGTATTTTCTGTAATTATTAATAAATTGATTTTGTTTATTTTTTTCAATGAATAAATTGTGTGTGTAATCAATGATTTTAATGGACTTGTTAGCACTTAAGATGCACTTTCACTTTATTTTAAAAAAGAATTAATTTAGTTTATCGTTAAAACACGTTTTGCAATAAATCGATTCATCAGGTTAAAAAATAAATAAATATTCGAATTAAATAAATAAAAAAATTTTTTCTATTACAACCAAACAGAATTACTTAAATTAAGGAATAATTTTATTATCTTCAAAAATAAATAAATTAAGGTATAATAATGTTTAAAATTCACTAAAAATTTTAAAATGAAACTGAATTTCTGGCATGTTGGGCTTCCGTAGAACTTACGTATTGTATCTTGTTTTGATTATGCGAAGCTGAATATGTTAATTACTTCTAGTTTTGGGGCTTATTAAGCTTTTTTTTTTTTTAAAAAAGTGTTCTTTTTATTTATTATTATTTAATTCAATATCTAAAGACTTTACAAATTATCTTTAATATAGTAACAGAAAACTAATAGCTATCTTTCAAGGTTTTTTTTTACAATGAATTCAACTTCCTAATTTAGCACAACATTTCAGTTTCCGACATTGTTGTAAAAACATTTTTCATTATATTATTTTTTTCTTTACATATAAAAATGTTTTTTCTTTTAAAGATTAAAGCCTGTAAACTTTTAAACGCAATCAAATAGTAATCGTAAACATACAAAAAAAAAAAAAATTGCCCCTATTGGTTTCCATCACTAAATTGCACATATTTAGTAAAATATATCTACTAGCAGGACCCGTAAACTGGCGTTGCCCTGTGGAAGCCTGCATAAATGTAAAGAACGGTGGTTGTTGTTGTTGGTGGTGGTGGTAGTGGTGGTGGTGGTAGCTACTGCCGTCTCTGAACAATTGCGGAGACTAGCCGCCGTGGCCTAAATGACATAATCTGGGTTTTACTGGGGATTAATGCTGGTTTGGGGCGTTAACATGCAAGTTCTGCTTGAATTAAAATAAATAAAAAACGAGAAAGCAATTAAGGGAATGCGTAAATCAGTATAAATCAATAAAAATACAAAAAAATGATCCAGGAGAATTATAATAGAAAGTAAAAGCAGAAGTTTAGAAGTTAGTGATTCTCATTTTTCTTTGTGTTATTTTACTTCAGTCGAAGTTCTCAGAAATCAAGGGGCCCACAATCTGGGTCTAACACTTGAACTCTTTATGAGATACATAGATATTCGAATGTTCCATTAAAGTTCTTTATCTCTCAAACACCGAGTAAAGAAATTGAGAACATAATTTTCCTCTCCACAATTAACCATTTTTATACGTTGTAGTATATCTTTCATGTTGGTCTCATGGTCTTACTGGATTCCAGGACAAGAATTTATCTAGTCTGGTGGAGTATCCAGCTTCGTGCTATTACTTGAGGTAATATCACTAAGAGAAGGCGCACCATTCCTCGGGCTGCGAATACTATGTGATTTTGAATATTTGGTCAGGGCTTACTTCTATGGAAAAGTATCCTCATGCCAGATTGTTCTGACAAACCCCTTTACAGAGAGACCATAGACACTCGAGGATAGTGTCTAGTAGGCATTCAAGTTCTCTCCATTCTCACTGAATGTGAACTGTTTAGAATTATTGAAATCAGTGGTAGCAGTCCTAGCTGTTTTCGTTTGTTGTTCAAGTCTTTCCCTTCTTTTCAACTCTTCCACAATTAAGTATTAAATTAAATTCCAGTTTTATGTCGTCTTTTTTAAGGTATATATATAAAAGAAAGTGCAGATTTTTGTTCACTTCACTTCTTTGAGTATTGTCAGGTAAGAAACGGCATTTGGAATAAACATCTCCTACATCACTATGTAAAGAACAGATTCCGGAGTAGACGAAAATTATTAAAACGAACTCCTTAATATAATATATATTATAATAATATAAGAGACTTTGTCGGTATGCGTGCGAAAACTCTCTACCAAACTCTTCATTGAATATTTGGTCTACAGAGGTGAAAATTGATATATTGGGTATTTAGACCTTTCATATTTGGTTTTAGCTAGCAAAAATTGCTGCCAAGGTGTCAAAATGTGAAAGAAAACAATTAATCTTGGCAGTGGAAGTCGAATAAAACATCACCCCTCTTGTCACTTTTGCGCATGCGCAAAATTAAGAATTCATAGCTCAAAGCTGCTTAATTCTTTCGTGTCCACACATACATATAGTCTGTTTATTATACAGACATTATTGGTTACACATGTGCATACATGTTTCAGTAGAATCCTAATTCAGAGAGACCAGCTCATCAGACCAAAAAAAGGGGGGGGCGATCATTTTTGTTTATAATAAGGTGGGCTCCTTGAATCAGGATACCACTGAAACGTGCATATATGCACATATGCAAGCAATGCTGTTTGTATAATGAACAAAATGTATACCAGCTTTGTCCTGCATTGAGCACTCTTTAATAATCACGCGAGTTTCATTGGATTCACACCTAGGAAACCAATCGATACAACTGGTGTATATATATATATATATATATATATATATATATATATATATATATATATATATATAATATAAAGTTGTGTGTGTGTCTCTCTCTGGTCACGAATAGGCTCCTATATGGTTGACTATTTAAAAAAAAAAACTGATTACATATAATGATAGAAGATGTATCGAGACACAGGTATGGGTATGCTTGATCTGGCAGAACGGTGGTTCATTAAAATTGTGGGGTCTGCGTTCGCGCCTGGTCCACAAAGTATGGAAATAAAAAATAAAAAATAAAAAAGTTTACAAGTGTTTTTGATATAGATGTACATAAGAACACTATGATAAGTATGTTTTCACTTAAATAGGGATGGCATAATAAAATTGTGGGGTCTGCGTTCGCGCCTGGCCACCATAGAATGGAAATAGACACAAACTTTAATAAAGAGTTTTCATATCTATCTGCGTAAGTATACTTTGATAATTTTGTTTCAGTTTGAAGAAATATGGTATAATAAAATTATGGGGTGTTCGTTCGAACCTGACATCCATATATATATATATATATATATATATATATATATATATATATATATATATATATATATATATCTTTTTCTAATTAAGCCGATGACGAAGGTTCTCATAATGGATTTCTCTCTTTTTAGTATTGGATTCCATTTCACTAGGGACAGATTTCTCTTTGGAATACTGCACTGCCTGAAAAATATGCAATTTTCATTATTTCAGCTGTTTTGAAAACTTTTCAATCGGATTATATGCATCGTCACGCTGGACTTATTTTGGAATACATTCTCTCTAAAGAACTATTTTGCATTTTGGATCAACTCGAGAGGAGTTTCATTCAAGCTGAATGATTATGGCGGGTTTGTTTTTATATTACATTTTTACATGTCCAATATTTTTCATTTTCTTATTTGACAATTTATAACTACAAATATAATTTGCTTATTATTTTATGTGCTCCGATGAGAAGAATAATAAGAATAGCATTCTTTGAAACTCCGCGGAATAAGGATTTTGTAAATTGTTTTTTGGAGTATTCAGGTCGAACAATAAATTTTGATTGTAAAGTTCAACTTACAGTTTTAATTTTCTTTCTCTTTATATATATATATATATATATATATATATATATATATATATATATATATATATATATATATATATATGTATGTACATATATATATATACTTATTCATTTATGGTAATCTATCGATCTATATCTCTTTATCGCTCAGTCTGTGTCTCTCTCTGTCTTTCTGTCTGTCTGTTTCTGTCTGTCTGTCTGTCTGTCTCTCTCTCTCTCTATATATATATATATATAAATACACACACACACACACACATATATATATATATAATTATGTATATATATATATACATATACGTGTCTATCTTTAAATCAAAATGTATACAAAAATTTTATAAGGAGTAAGATTTCGGCCCCACCCATAAGAATTTGTGGGGAATAATATTTTGTTTAATCTTGGTGTGTGGCCTTTTTTTTTAATTTCACGGCGACAACTAGACTACACATTAAAAAAAAATGCGTCAGGCAAAGGCCGGATGAATGTGAAATACGTTTCTTACGAGATTCGCGCGTCATTTTGATGCGTTTTGCGAGCTTGTTTCTTTTTTTTTTCCCCCTTCTTGAGATATTGTTGTTCTTTTTTTTATTTGTCCGAAATGATTTCCGTCTTTAAAATAATAATTTTTTAATGTTTTTCTTCTTTTTGTTTTTCGTCAAAAGTCCTAGTAAAATTTTACCCCTGTATCAACCTAGACCTTTCAGCGGTACCTTAAAAAGAAAAGCGAGTACAAACAAACGAGGGAGAGAAAACAAAATGAGAAAACGACTTAAATTTTAGTTTAGACGAATATTTCTAAACAGAAGCGTAAGTTGGCTCGTTTTAGCAAGACTAACGTTTTGCATTATTCAAACACACACACGCACACACACATGGTATAATATACATACATACATACATACATATATATATATATATATATATATATATATATATATATATATAATATAAAAGTGAACGTGTGTGTGTCTGTGTACATTTTCCAACGCAATAACTCTGTCAATTTTAAGTCTACAGACTCGAAATTTGATATACAGGGTACTAAGATTTGGGAAATTTTTTGTGATCGGTTTTTGGCAAGAAATTTGGCTGTTAAGGGGTCAAAGTTCAACGATTTGAACTTTGGGAACTCTACCAAACTCCTCCGACAATTTGGGGTCTAAACATTTGAACTTTTAGATATAGGTTCCTTGGGTATGGATCTTACTTAATAACTTGATTTGAGCCCAAAACAATAAATGTTAAGGGGTCGTAATAGTGGTTAAAGTTTAAACAATTGACCGCTATTTTTTTTTTTTTTTTGCTCAACGTACACCTCCAAACACCCGGGCAAAACCGGGCTGAAATGCTAGTGTATCTATAAACGTGACCGTGTCCGTATGTATGTGTGTGTCTGTGTGTCTGTGTGTGTACATTCCCCTACAAAATATCTCTGTCAATTTTCAGTTTCCAGACTCGAAATTTCATATACAGGGTACTGAGATTTGGGAAAATCTTTGTAATCCGTTTTCAGACAGAAAGTTAGCTGATGAGGGGTCAAAATTCTACGATTTGACCTTTAAGAACTCTACCAAACTCCTCCGACAATTTGGGTTCTAAACACTTGAAATTTTAGATGTATGTTCCTTGGACATAGATCTAACTTAATAACTTGATTTGAGCCCAAAACAATAAATGTTAAGGGGGTCATAATGTGGGTTATGGTTTAAAAAAACCCGCTGCGGTCTCTATCAAATTACTCAAACAATATCTGGTCTAAACATTTGAAATTTTACATAAAGGGTATTCAGAGATAGGGCAAACGTTTTAATCGATTACGTCGAAAATTTGAGCTACCAATAGAGAAATGTATGTATGTATGTATGTTTGTATGTCTGCTTAAAACTTTCGACAGGGGCGACGGATGTTCACAGGATCAGTTTGAAGTTCCACCTTTCAGACGACAAATATCGGAAAATTGGCTAAAAACATTAATTTCTTCATTAATTGAAATTTGAAAAAATCTTTAAATCGGTTTTCGGCAGGAAAGTTTGCTTTCAAGAGGTCAACGTTAAACAATTTGTTCTTTGAAAACTCTGCCAAACTCCTCCGCTAGCTTTGTGTCTAAACACTTAGAATTTTAGATGTAGGTTACTTGGACAGGGATCAAACTTTTTAATCTGTCTTGAGCTCAAAACAATAACGTGGTAAAAATTGGGGGAAAAATTTTAAAAAAACATGACTTCTGCGGTCTCTACAAAATTACTCAGCCAATTTTTGGTCTAAACATTTGAAATTTTACATAAAGAGTAATTAGACATGCAGCAAGCTTTTAATCAGCTTTGGGACGAAAAGTTGCCTGCCAAGAGGTCAAAATTGAAAGAGTTGACCTTTGCAGACTCTACCAAACTCCTCCTCCAATTTTATGTCTAAACATTTCAAATTTTAGATCTATGAATGAATTTATAAATCAAAATTATAGTTATAAGATATATCTATTGTAAATCTACTAAGATAAACTATAGATTTTTAAAATATATATACTCATTAAATTAACGTCTATGAATTCATTTCGGAATTATTAGTTTAATTTAATTAAAAAAATCAAATAAATAAATAAATACAAAAGAAATAAAAACATAAAATAAGATTTAATTAAGGTGCATAGGAGAGGGGGTTTTAAGTATAAGGACAACCTGGGTTGGATATGCTCTATAATTTTAGGTCTAAACAATATTATAAATCTTATTAACTTGAATTAAAATTAGAATTAGTTTTAACTTAAATATACATTTATTCAATTATAATTAATATAACATGTTATCAGAGGGAGAAACTCTGAAACATACTTATTAGAGAATTAGGATATATACAACGATAACAAAAATTATACTTACATTAGGAACAAGTTCGTAAAATGTTTATTAAAACTAGATTGTTGTTTGTAGAATTGAGTAAAGTTTGTGAAATGTAAAATTTAAAAATATTACTTTTAATATAAATAATAATGATGGTGCTGATATTGATAATAATATTAATAAATATATAAATAAATAAAAATTAAACTAAATGTAACTAATTCATTTACAATTCAATATTAGCGGATATGAAGTATAACTTAATAACTTATGATTAGCGAAAGAAATAATCTGTAATGCTAACATTTTGTATTGGAAAATTAGTGAATAATTTATAATATAAATCGATTTAATTTTTTTAAAAAATAATATTGAGCGAAAGACATTAACACTATATTAAAGTTAAAAATTAATTATTAGTTTCATTTGGAAGTCTATACGTTTTGAAAATAAAAATTAATGCATATAAGTAAAGTTGATTTCGTTAGATTTGTTCCAAGGGGGGTAACTCTGCTTCACTTTATTTAGTTAATTTATTATTGACAATTACGATATAAAAGAATTTTCAGATTATTTTTTAACTTAACAAATCGTAACTATAGTTTTTGAATTGTATGATTTTATAAATTATAATTGTAAGGGTTAATGCGTTTGAGTGTAATAGCTAATAGATTTGAATTATGTATGGTTTTCAATTCGGATCAATAGTTTAGTTATGATAACTGACTGAAATGATCAATCGTTTGTTTTAGCTTAGTTTAGTTTCGTATATACAAACATGTATAATAGTATATAATTTGTTTAGGTTATTTTCATAGGTATGTATCCAAAACTTAGAATTAATAACTTTATTAATTATTAAATAGAACATTTTGGTAGAAGATTCAAAAATTAAAATTGTTAGTAGGAATAGTTGGGTTTAATGACTTTGTTTGATAAAAAATCAATATGGCGTAATGGAAAAATATAATGGTAACTGTAGCTTCTCTTCCAATTTTCGGATTTTTACCATGTCAAATCACATTCCAATTTCTTTCGATGGATTGATCGTTGCTATTTCTTCTGGTGAGTTAAGGACATAATAGATTCACTGATTGATATAATAATTAAGTGATTGATTTTGAGCTACGAAACAGATACTGTAAAGAATTGTATAAGTCAACTGAATTAAAAGAATAAATTATAAGATGGTCAACATCATGACTTTGGAATATAACTTTTTGTCATTTATTCTCTATATTGCTTTCTAATTACATTGAGCTTCTTATATAAGGATTGATATATAATAAGAAAATATATTTACACACACACACACACACACACACACACACACACACACACACACACACACACACACACATATATATATATATATATATATATATATATATATATATATATATATATATATATATATATATGAAAAAAAATCACTCGACCGCCGGTCGAGTGTGAGGGAAAATTTACTCGCCCTAAAATATTTTTACTCGTCCGACTTTATGTCTTTGTTTCAGTCAATAATAGTAATTAATTTTACAACAATTCAAGAGATTACCGTGTGTATAATCTAACAAGAAAATATTTGTTAAAATCTTATAAATCAACTATTTTATTACTACAAACATTTCAGTAAATATTTAACAAAACGTTAAAATACAACACCAGTTTCTTTATATAGCATCATTCATATTATTGTCTCATAGAAATAAGAATCATTTCTTCGGATGCTGGTACGTAATATCAAAATGACAATTGAAATTAAATAATTCAAGACTGTTTATTGGTACCGTTAGAAAACGAACTTTATACACAAAGAAAACATAATGTAAAACCACACCCTTGAAATAAATATATTTTAAAATGCAAAACAAATATTAGAGATTCATTTTTTTCGTTAAAACATTTCAGTATGAAGTCTCTAATTGAAAAATATTCTGAAACACACAATCATTCCAGCAACTCAAAAGAATCAGAACTAGTTACTTATAATAATTACTGAACAAAACTCGAAGCGAGATCATAATAAAAATGGACATTTAGCATCATATAGCATTGAACATTTCAGCGAAATTTATATAGATTAACCTAGTAATTAAATAGCTTTGTTGATGAAACAATAAAGGTTTTTTTATACATTTATTCTATATTTTTATTTTTTACAAGGTAAGTCGAAATATTATATCATGTATAACATGTTACTTATAATCAGCCCTCTTGATATTTTTATGTATTTACATTTTTATAATTCATGTCCAGACCTGTTTATATTTCTATCCTCCCTGGAATAAATAATGTTTGCTTACCAAGAAACACAACTGATACGAGATCTCCGTGGCCCGAAATCTCCCATATTCTTAACAAAAAAATACCATTTAGCTGAAATGAACTAGATTTCTTAGAAAATCGACATGGTTTAATATCTTTTTAAAAATTAAACGGTCAATTTTTCTTTGTAATTTATGGAAAAAAAACAAACTTTGATATAGAACAGAAATTGGTTTCTTTTGTTTCTATTAAAACAAAGAATTCACCTCGGAACAACATTCTAAAATTTAGAATATTATTTTCAAAATTGGGTATCGAAGATTTTTTGAAAGATGCACAAAAAAGAGCATGAAAATATCTGAATTTATATAATTGAGAAAAATATGATACTTACTTGTAAAATTTAATTTTCGGTGCGTGCTTGACGGAACGATGCGTTTTGTTCTTCTTTCAAAAGTTCGTCTTTACTTTTGTAAGCATGAAGTAATCAAGTACAATAACCATTAGGCCAGTTTGACACTAAGAAGTGTTTTCAACCCTACTTATTATTAACATGATGTGAACGATTCGCACATGTGCCGTCGTGAAACATTTAAAAACAGATAAACATCCAATGACCCCAAAGTACCAGTTTTTCAATGTTCATCTCCTAGCACCCCTTTTTTCTAGATGAAAACTGGTAAAAATTTTCTACATGTCTGAATATCCTATATGTCAAACTTCTGATCTGAGATCAAGAATTCTTTGAACATATTAGTTGAGAAGTGTCATCACACACACATATACAATCTCACCTATATATATATATATATATATATATATATATATATATACATATATATATATATATATATATGTAAATACATCATATATATATATATATATATATATATATATATATATATATATATATATATATATATATACACTCCTGGTCAAAATCATAAGACCACTTAAGAAAGTAAGCGTTTACGCATATTATCAAATTTTTAATCAAAGAAATGGTTGAAACCATTGCCAAAAGGGAAAATATGATGGAAAAAAAATGAAATCTGCTTCATTCGAAACCTTAACCCTAACATATATATATATGTATATAATTAGCGTTGGCATGATTCATCGGAATCGGAAAAATCGGCAAATTCAGGAGTATCGGAACGGTATCGGAATTGAAAAAAATGATGCCTATTTTCCAAAACGATTCTTGTAATTGCCTTTTCTTAATATTTGATTTTAATTAAAGTTAAATCTTCCACTTCTGGCATATATATGTGTATATATCTGCATATATATATATATATATATATATATATATATATATATATATATATATATATATATATAGAGAGAGAGAGAGAGAGAGAGAGAGATACACACACACATATATATACATACATGTATATATATGTGTGTGGGGGGGTGTTGTTTATTTGTTTTTGTTTTGGCGATACGTTTTGAATTAATTCAAATATTTATACGAAAGCTCGCTAGATTCAGCCACTCTGATGAGTTGTAAACGACGAAACACGTGTCAGTGGATAATTATATTTTAAAGAAAAACTATATATATATATATGTATATTTGTATAGATGATTTTCGTATTACTCTGTGTATGTATCGGTGCATGTGCGTGTGTTCAAAGGATTTCTTTATTTTATTACTCAATGGTACTTAGAGAATACTTAAAGTACACATACTTTGTATAGGTCTTCCACCATTATCACCCCCTCCAACACACACACATACACACACACACACACACACACACTTTTCACGCGGAAAGTAAAATTATAAAAACAACTATCCTACGCAAAGAAAATACAAGTGTTTTAATTTTTTTCATCGTTTTTGAAGGATACAGAACTTCGACAATACCTACTTCGTTACGCCCTCTTTAGCAATTGACACGTTCTTTAAAAAGACACTTCTTGCATTGTTAGTGCTACTCATAATATATATATATATATATATATATATATATATATATATACACATATATATATATATGCACACACATTCATAATAATATATATACACATATTGTAGTCATCCAAATACAGTACTGTATCGCTGTTTCACAGCTTATCCGTGCGGCTAGACATGCATTTACCTCAAGCCAAGATCAAAACCCGACCGCCCGAACGACAGTCGGAGCTTTTAACCGTTGCTCTATACGGCTGATGCTTTGCGGGCAGTGAATTAACATTGTCCAAATACCTAAGCTCAATTTGTTTACACAAAGAGCATCGCCTAATACGCTAATGGTAATTTTTATATCACTTCCCAATATGCTCAACTCAAAATAGGGAGCATTATAGTCAACCACACATAGTACTGTTTCATGTTTCACTGCTCATCAGTGCGGCTAGACAAGCAATTACCTCAAGCCAGGATCGAAACATGACCGCCCAAACGACATCCCCACAATATATATATATATATACACTTGTGCCCGATATTATTCATACCCCTCGGATCTTTGAGATTTCTATAAGAATATTGCTCAAACCAGAAGGTAGACAATATTAAAGGGATTTCAAACAATAAATCAAGCATAAGCATTTAATTTAAACTCAACAAATAAATAAATTATGCAAGTTTGAAACATTATACAAAGAAAAACAATAATGGCACTAGTTCAAAATTATTCATACCTCTCTTACTAATAGTCAATAGCATGCCCTTTATTCTTAATAACTGCCTGTAACCGTTTGGGATATTTATCAACAAGGTTTTTACAAGCATCAACACTGATTTTTGACCATTCTTCAATGCAGTAGTTCTCCAAATCCCTCAAATTTCTAGGTTTCCGCTTTTTAACCTCAGTTTTCAATATGTGCCAGAGGTTTTCGATAGGGTTCAGGTCGGGACTCTGGCTAGGCCATTCCAAAACATTAATTTGATTATCCTCAAACCATTTCTTGACTATTTTGGCAGTATGTTTTGGATCATTATCCTGTTGAAGGACCTAGTTTGGTCCTAAATGGAGCTTCTCCGCATCCTGTCTAATGTTTTTCTGGAGTATCTCCAAATATTGCTCCTTCTTCATGGTTCCATCTATCTTGACCAAACTACCTGGACCACTAGCCGAAAAGGAGCCCCAAAACATTAGGCTACCACCACCATGTTTCACCGTGGGTATGGTGTTCTTTGGGTTGTAAGCTTCTCCTTTCTTCCTTCAAACGTAAGAAGCATCCATATGGCCAAACAATTCAATTTTTGTTTCGTCAGTCCACAAAATACTTGAGAAAACGGACTCTGGAGAATTCACATGAGTCCTAGCAAACTTTAGACGTGCTGCAAGGTGTTTTCCGGTGTGCAATGGAGTCCTTCTTGGTCTTCTTCCTTTCAGACCATTTTCATGCAGAGTCCTTTGCAATGTTTGCCTTGATATTTTTATGCCAGAAGACTCCAGATTTTCTAAAATGTCCTTAGTAGTGGTGGTTGGATTTGCATTAACACTTCTTACAATATTCCTGGTGGCTCTAGCAGACAGTTTCCTTTTCCTTCCTCTACCAATCAAGTTGTTTGTTGTGTGGTGGCTCTGGAATTTTTTGATGATGCTCTGTACTGTTGCTGTAGGGACCTCAAATTTCTTGGAAATTGACTTGTAACCTAAACCATCCTTATGTGAATTCACAATTTTAGTCATAAGATCATTACTAAGCTCTTTTTTCTTCCTCATTCTAATAATTTTTATTCTTTTATTGGTTTTCAGTTGATATCATTTTAATTTCTGAAAAATGCAAAAAACGAAATGAAATTAATCAAAGGTTGTATAAAAGCATTCAAAATAAGAATCAAACAGAAAACAAACAGTCAGAAACTCGATTAATACTGAAAAAATAAGGGGGTATGATTATTTTTGAACATTGCAGATTTTATAAATAGCTGTATATTTCTTTTATTACAAGTATCCCGAGATTTTAAAATGACGAAAATGATCAGAAGAGGTTTATTAAGAATATGTATCAATATGGACGTAAACAATAAATTCTTACAAAAGTTACACCTAATAAACTCAATTTTCAAGGGGGGTATGATTAATATCGGGCACAAGTGTATATATATATTGTGTAGGGGGAATTAAACCTGGAGTCTTGATGTATTAATAATTTTATTAATAGTTAAAAAGAACAGTACTCATTGTACTGTTGATATATAATAAGCTCAATAGGTGTATTTATCCTAGAGCTATATTAATGTTGAGTATAAAGGTTAATAATTTCAAAATCAGTTTCAAAAAGATAAACAAACAAAATCAAATTGAGTGTACGATCGTTTCGGAAACGATATTCATTTTTAAATTTTTTGCGGATGAGGAAACTATATTAAAAAAACACAATCTTTGTCAATTCTGGTATATTATTGTAAATAAAAATAAAATTAATATCGCTTCCGAAACGATCGTACACTCAGTTTGATTTTGTTTGTACACTCTTTTGAAACTGATTTATAATTGACAATTATTAATCTTTATACTCAACATATATATATACTCAATATATATATATATATATATATATATATATATATATATATATATATGATTTATATGTAGTTTGCTTGAAGCATTGTGTGGGATAGGTATGTAGTAGAGATTTAGAAGGCTGTCACAATGCGAGGAATGAAATATAGTCGTTGTTGGTAAGAGAAGACGAGAACAAGTGGCAATTTACAAATCAATAAGTACATACATATATTTTATATATACGTATATTTATTCAGTTGTATTGGTGAAATGTCTTCCTTGTTATGTCTGCGACAAATTCCATTATCAATTTCGGAAAAATTCCGTTTTCAAATGGTAAGCGTAACAGATCGATTCAATATATATATATATATATATATATATATATATATATATATAAATAAGATATATAAGACTTCTAGTATATATATATATATATATATATATATATATATATATATATATATATATATATATATATATATATATATACTAGAAGTCTTACCCGACCTTGGTCGGGTGGTTGATTTAATGCCATTTTTATGCTTATGACGTGTGGGATAAAATACATATGTAAAAATATAAATTTTCGATAAAATTCTTAATCGAAATTTATGAGAAGATTAAAGGAGAAAAGAGAGAAATTTAAATAAGTCTTCATAAATGTATAAGTAATGTATAAGCAATGTGGTTTTATTGTTGTTGTGAGGAGTGGTTTGTTTTGATTAGTTAGTCAAAGAAAAAAAATTATTTTTGGCAAGTTAATTAATTTGTATTTGTATAAATAAATGTTATTTAAAGTGTTAATTAAAGTTAAACTATTTTAAAATATTAAAAAAATGTTATGTTGTATTCATACTGTAAGAAAGAAAGAAAGAAAGAAAGAAAAACATGCTGTAATGGTTGTGTGTGCGTTTGTGCATCTGTGCGCGCGCTATGAAGTGTGAAGTATTAGTACGAATAACATAAATACCGGTGTCAGCGTCGGTCTGGCTCGTCGCTAAACAACGACATGGAAAAATATGCCGGTCATTTTAATTTGCATACGTACAATAATACATAGCGATTATCAGTTGCCGATACTTGTTGGAAACATTTCGACGCAAAACTAAGCTTAAAACACAGCCAGGCACAGCAAGTACCTTTGTGTTTAATTTCATAAAAATCGGCCAACCGTTTTTGAGTTGTATTCAGAATACATATATACATATATATATATGTATATATATATATATATAATCATATATATATATAATGGCATATATATGTATATATATCATTATATATTTAATGATATATATATATATATATATATATATATATATATATATATATATATATATATATATATATATATAGCCGACCTTACCAGATCAAAACAATATATATGACGTAATCTGCACTAAACGTCATATTTGACGTTTATAACAAACACACAAAGAGGCAACTTTATTTTAATAGATATCGGCCTGTCTGTTTATCTATCTAGATGTCCTCACTCTTTCCCTCTTACTCTGTTTCTCTCTCTTCTCTCTTTCTTCTCTCCCTCTCTCTTTCTATATATAAGATCTGTTATTACTTTTAGCAATGCACACACACATTTATATATGTATCGTAAGTTTTGAATATATGTATATATGGCAATTAAGCTACACCTAATTTTCTGCATTTCATCCTCGTGAGGATTCGGAAGGCTTTGTCTGTACATCTATCTGTCTGTCTAGCTACTTATTTATACCTCTATTAGTCTCTCAATCTATCTATCTATCTATCTATCTATCTATCTATAATTGTTCTTCCAGTAAACTTTTTCATGTATATGTCTCTCTCTCTCTCTCTCTCTCTCTTTATCCATCCATCCATCCATCCATATATTATCTATCTATGCACACACACACACACATACACACACACACACACTCACAAACACACACACACACACAGATATATATATATATATATATATATATTTGTGTGTGTTTGTGTATCTATCTGTTACCGCACACATGGAAGAAGTGTTCTCATATGGTCTCCCATTCTAAGGGTCTGTTATTTTCATGCCTCGTAAATAGAGAAGTGATTCCTTAACAAGAACTTTATCCGCATAAGTGATTCCTGCTTTTCGTTGCGATGAAGTTACGTGTTCACTTCTTTCTTGAACACAGAAAAATATACGTGTAGGTGTTATCTTGCTATAAACAAGTATTTGCATCCGTCCGCTTACACAGTCTAACACACACACACACACATACATACTGAATCACACACAAGCATAAATACACATACACACACATACGCACACACACACACAAACACACACAAATACAGAGACTCACATACAAACAAAGATGCACTTATACACACATACACACATACACACACATACACACGCACATGCACAGAGAGAGGGAGAGAGAGAATCACACACAAACAAAGCTACACATACACATGCATACACACATGCACACACACACGCGCGCATGCACACACACACCGAGAATCACACACAAGCACATACACACATACACAGAGAATCACACACAAAAACAGATACACATACACACGCATACACACATACGCACACATACACGCGCACAAGCACACACACGCACAGAATCACACACAAACACAGATACACATACACACGCATACACACATACGCACCTACACGTGCACATGCACAGAGAGAGAATCACACACAAACAAATATACACATACACACGCATACACACACATACACGCGCACAAGCATACACACAAAGAGAATCACACACAAACACAGGTACACACACACGCATACACACATACACACATATACACACATGCACACGCACACATTTATACACACATTCAAGCATACTAAAAAGTAACTTGCTTAATTATACCTTTTTAGATAAATACAGGATGCTCCAAAAGTCTGGGACACATTTTAAATCCTTACATCTGCTTAACTATGAAAGGTGGTCAGGCGAAAATAGCGTCATTTTAAAAATAAATGTATTAAGTTTTATTTAGAATAATGGGGGCATTTTTTTCGCTTCTTTTTATGACCATGAAACAGAGTTTCCAGTGGAGATATGCTGGTTTTTCCAGACCCAAGAAAGCCACATAGAGAAAATCCACCCAGAAACTTATTGTAATCCTTTTTTTGGGGGGTTTTTGACAGCACGGACATGATCTACATGCGCTGGGTTCCCACTGGACAGAAAATCAACAAGGAATACTATGTTGAGGTTTCAACAAAGAAATTACGATGGAGGCGACCCATACTCTTCAAATCGGGTCAGCAGCATTTCCACCAATACACCAATCCACAACTCCAGCCTTGTCACACACTTTTTTAACAAAGATAGTTCCTCACTCTCACTATAGTCCAGACATTTCTCCCTGTGACCTTAAGTTATTCCCTAAGCTCAAAGAAAAGCTTAGAGGCTGTTGTTATGAGACAATTAAGCAGATGAAAGAGCGGTGAGGAGGGTCATTGACACACTCATACAAAAGGAGTTCCAAGTAGATTTCTAAACGTTGTTGGAGCAGTACAACTGTGGAGATTACTTCGAAGGAGATTAGAGTTTCTTCTGGGTATTATAAATAAAAGTGCCTATACGAAAAAAAAAAAAAAAAGCTAGGAACTTATTGAAGGCACCTCGTACATTGCTATGAACGTAATATTATATATGACTAGCAGCGAAATTCGGTGTTGCCTGGGCTTCTAATAGATATAATAGAGTAACTAAACAAATCAGTACAGCGTCTTTATTCTCCCTCTCCCATTCTTTATTTCGTAATGTTTACCTCGGGATATATTTCAGGGCTTTACGCTGCGAGTGAAACAGTCCCATTAGCGAATGATTTTTGTCAAGAAAGCGACTGGAAATAATAAAACGCATATTGCTGAGTGAAAAATCCGTTTTTTTTTTAGTTTCTTTTTGGTTTAAATATAAAGAACAAAGTCAAATTATTTAACTAACAAATGGTTTAACGGAATAATAATCAACGCCCTCCCAAATTACTCTTTGGGGACAGAAGCCACAATTGATGATCTGAAAATTACCCCCTTCTCATGGCCACGATACTATAAAAACTTAGACACCTCCAAGGTGTGTGAGCCTGATCTCATCCCTACTATACTAATTAAGAAATGCTCAACTGAGCTAGCCCATGTATATTATAAACTCTACAACAAATGCCTTGCTTAATCCTACTTTCCTAATTGCTGGAAGATGGCCTCTGTGGTACCAGTGTACAAGAATTCTGGCGAAAGGACCGACCCTGTCAATTATCGCCCTATCAGTCTCCTCCCACTCTTCACTAAAATCTTTGAGACGCTAACCAATCAAGCACTAGTCCACCACCTTGCAAAAGCTAATCTTCTCTCCGATAAACAGTACGGGTTCAGGCAATGCCGGTCTACTGCAGATATTTTAACAGTCATCTATGAACGCATATACAATGCACTGGATAAGGCGGGTGAAGCCCAGGCTGTAATCCTCGAAATACCCAAGCCCTTTGACAAAATCTGTCACGAAGAACTGCTAATCAAAATTAAAGCATACAGTATAACTGGACAAATACTGAATATAATTAGATCCTTCTTAGACAATAGAACCATCCAGATTGTCATTGATGGTCGTTCACTCAAGCAGTCTAACATTAATGCTGGAGTGGCCCAGGGATCGATCCTTGAACCACTATTATTTCTGATATTCATCAATAACTTCCCCGATAATATTGAGTCCGAGATGGGTTTATTTGCCGATGATATATCATGCATGAAGGAAGAACGGATGTACTCAAATTCAAGACGATGGCAGAATCCCTAAATGACCTCCAGACCGTAGTGGAATGAGGACGAAAATTGAAGTTAACATTTAATGCTATTAAGACTAAGCTGCTCTTCTTTAATAGTTACAAGAAGCCTCTCCAACCGCCGATATCCATGACAAATACCGACCTACCTGAAAAGTCTTCCTTCAAACTCCTTGGCTTAACATTCAGGGGAAATATGAACTGGAACAAATATTTTGAGGACATTGCGAAGGCTCCTGCGAGAAAGGTGTGCCCCCTCTATCGTGTAATAAAACTGCTCACACCTAAGAGCATCCTGTACCTCTACAAGGCCACCTTTCGCCCATGCATGGAGTATCGTTGCCACATCTGGGCTGGTGCATCTACCACTAGTCTCTTCCTCTTGCATTGAGTCCAGAAAAAGGATCTGCAATCTAATAGGTCCCATTTTGTCAACCAGGCTCCAACCCCTGTCCAATCGCCGCACTGTTGCATCCATATGCCTGTTTTACAAGTATTTTAATGGAATGTGCTCTGATGAATTCATTGCACTTGTGCCCCCCTTGACGTACATGCCCCTGACAAACTTGCTTTGCAACAAAATCACACCCCTTCACTGTTGAGGTTCCTAAACGTCAGAAAGTATTCTACTCTAATAGCTTTTTTCCTAGAACAGCTAGACTTTGGAATTCCCTTCCCGTTATCTGCTTCCCTAACTGTACTGTTATGCAGAAGTGCAATGCAACGAAACACAACATCTTAATCTCTTATAGGCTTGATAATTGGTGATTCCTTTGTAAAAAAAAAAGGAAAGAAAGAGATCCGATTAGTGACGTTTGAGGTTAGTTTTTGTTGTTAATGATAATGTTTGCTTACGTCATGTCTGTTTATATAGTTTTTTTTTTAGCTTCTTTTTGGGGGATGGGGGAGAGGGGGTGGGTTATTTTTTTGTTTGTTTGACTTTACATCTAAACATGTGCGCATCTTTTCGGGTTTTCTATTCAAGTGATTCGGGCTTATTGGATTTTCGCAATAAAATACGCGCCCCCATTTGTATTATCGCCCCCCCACTCCCCATACAACCCTATCCAAACATACACGCCACATTCGCGTAACTTACATCCCCGCACACAGAGATTTACCCTGGCCGTTCCTCAGTTACACGGATCCACCCCACTTAAAATATGGCATACAAGAAATTCGTGTGGGGGAGGGGGAGGGGGGAGGGTCGGATCAAATTACGAACTCCTTACAGTTATTTTCACTAAGGACAAACCACTTCACATTAATTCAACTTCAAGGGGAAACACTTTCATCTTATCTTTAAAGAAGTAAAACAACAACAACAACACACACACACACGCATATATATATATATATATATGCTTGTATGTGTAAACCATATATGCATGTATGTACATTTATGTGTAAAACCTATATATATAATATATAGATATATAACATATATACACAGGGTGATATATCTATCTATATGTCTATAAAAGTGAACGTGTCTGTCTGTCTGTCTGTCTGTCTGTCTGTCTGTGTCTGTCTGTGTACATTTCCCTACGCAATAACTCTGTCAATTTTTAGTCTATAGACTCGAAATTTGAAATACCGGGTACTGAGATTTGGGAAAATCGATGTGACGGGTGTCAGCCAGAAATTTGGCTGTTAAGGGGTCAAATTTCAACGATTTGACCTTTAAGAACTCTACCAAACTCCTCCGACAATTTTGGGTCTAGACACTTGAAATCTTAGATATAGGTTCCTTGAACATGCATCTAACTTAATAAAGTGATTTGAGCACAAAACAATAAATTTGAAGGGGTCATAATAGGGGTCAAAGTTTTAAAAAATTAACCATTTTTTTGTTTTTTTGCTTTTTTTGCACAGCATACACCTCCAAACACCCGAGCAACGCCGGGACCCCTGCTAGTATATGTATAAAAGTGAAAATGTGTATGTGGGTGTGTATGTCTATGTGTGTGTGTGTGCGTGTGTGTGTGTGTGTGTGTGTGTGTGCATTTCCCAACCAAATTATTCTGTTAACTCGAGATTTGACATAAAGAGCATTGAAATTTGGGAAAAATCTTTTTAATCGGTTTTCGGACAGATATTTGGCTTCCAAGGGTCCAAAGTTCGAAGATTTGACCTTTGAAAACTCTACCAAACTCCTCCGTTAATTTTTTTTTTTATCTAAACTTCAATTTTTAGATATAGGTTACTTGGACATGAATCAAACAGTTAAACTTTATTTGAGCACCCAAAAATAAAGTTTTAAAAAAATTGACCTTTGCTGTCTCTACCAAATTACTCAGCTAATTTTTGGCCTAAACATTTGAAAGTTTACATAAATGGTATTCTGAGATAGGGCAAGCTTTTTAATCGGTTTGGGTACAATATTTGAGCTTCCAAGGGGTCAAATTTCAAAAGATTTTTTACCATGCGCGTTCGAGCAAACTTATCAGCTAATTTTGGGTCTAAACATTTGAAATTTATACATAACGGGTATTCAGACATGCGGCAAGCATTTTAATCAGTTTTGGGGCAAAAATTTGGCTGCCAAAAGGTCAAAGTTTAAAAATTTGACATTTGCAGATTCTCCCAAATTCCTCCGCCAATTTCGGGTCTGAATTTTTAGATGTAGGTAAAATGGAACTGGGCAAAACTTTTTATTTTGATTTGAGACCAAAATAATAAATGCTAAAGGGTCAAAATTCGGGTCAAAGTTTTTTAAAAAAATTGACCTCTGCGGTCTCTACCAAATTACTCAGACAAATTTTCGTCTAAACATTTGAAATCTTACATAAAGTGTATTCACTCGTCGGGCAAGGTATGAACAGTACATAGGGCCCGAGCAAAACGGAGCTGAACGGCTAGTTTATATATATATATATATATATATATATATATATATATATATATATATATATATATATATATATATGTTATTTATTTATGTGTGTTTTGCGATACGTTTTGAATGAATTCAATTATTTATACGAAAGTGCATTTTTACATAAATGCGAGTTGTGAATAATTTTCCTTTTGACCAGTTTGGTACCCTCCTAACGGGGAGCCGCATATGTATTGTTCTTATCATTTTAGGTGAAAAATACCATTTGTCGCTACAATAAATTTACTGTTTTAATCTATAAAAGATTTCATCAGGCGACATTAACATTAAAACACTGGCCCTTGATGAAGCACGTAGTTTGTCGATGTATTTTGTCTATGTAATTGAACAGTTATTACAGAGAGAAGGGGAGATAGCAGACAAAATAGAGAGCACGAGAGAAAGAAAGAAAGACAGAAAGAAAGAGAGAGAGAGAGAGAAAAAAAATGACAGCGAGGGAAAGAGAAAGATGGAGGGGTAGAGAAAAAATGAGAACAAGAGAAGAAGAGAGAGCAAAATGGAGAGAGAGAGAGGGGGGAGAAAGTGAAGAAGACAAACGAACAGAGAAAGAGAGGGCTAGAGAGAGAGAGAAATAGAAAAA
>NC_136521.1:54229753-54232253 GCF_053919585.1 Euprymna scolopes | reverse complement strand
ATTTATACGAAAGTGCATTTTTACCTAAATGCTTGGGAATAATTTTTCCCATTGACCAATCTGGTACCCCCTTAATGGGGAGAGGTATATATATTATTTTAAAAAATATAATTATCCACTGACACGTGTTTCGTCGTCTACGATTCATCAGAGTGGCTGAGGTTGCTATTTTCCAAAGGTAGTGTAACCAGTGAAATATAACGAGGTTTATACAAGAGTGCTCAATACAGAAATAGAGAAGGTTACATTTTAGATTTGTCTTTACATAAGCAGTAGTTTGTTGCTACACAGTCATGAGCATGTTTCGGTCTACTAGTACTTACTAACAAGAGACATCATCAGGCAACAACCCTCATTTTCGGAAATGGAATTCTAAATTTAGAATTCCGTTTTCGAAAATAAGGGTTGTTGCCTGATGAGGTCTCTAGTTAGTAAATACTAGTAGACCGGAACATGCTCATGACTGTGAAGCAACAAACTACTGCTTGTGTAAAGACAAATCTAATATATATATATATATATATATATATATATATATATATATATATATATATATATATATACTAGCATTTCAGCCCGGCGTTGCCCGGGTGTTTTGAGGTGTACGCTGAGCAAAACAAAAAAAAAAAAAAAAGGTCAATTTTTTAAAACTTTGACCCCTATGATGACCCCTTAAAATTTATTGTTTAGGGCTCAAATAAAGTTATTAAGTCAGATCCATGTCCAAGAAATCTATATATAAAAATTTCACGTGTTTAGATCGAAAATTGTGGGAGGAGTTTGGTAGAGTTCTCAAAGGTCAAATCGTTGAACTTTGACCCCTTAATCGCCAAATTTCTGTCCGAAAACCAATCACATCGATTTTCCCAAATCTCAGTACCCTGTATATCAAATTTCGAATCTGTAGGCTGAGTTATTGCATAGGGAAATGTACACACACACATACACACACAGACACTTTCACTTTTATATATATATATAGATTACTAGCAGGGGTGCCCGGCGTTGCTCGGGTGTTTGGAGGTGTATGCTGTGCAAAAAAAAGCAAAAAACCAAAAAAAATGATTAATTTTTTAAAACTTTGACCCCTATTATGACCCCTTTAAATTTATTGTTTCGGGCTCAAATCACTTTATTAAGTTAGATCCAGGTTCAAGGAACCTATATCTAAAATTTCAATTGTCTAGACCCAAAATTGTCGGAGGAGTTTGGTAGAGTTCTTAAAGGTCAAATCGTTGAAATTTGACCCCTTAACAGCCAAATTTCTGGCTGACACCCGTCACATCGATTTTCCCAAATCTCAGTACCCGGTATTTCAAATTTCGAGTCTATAGACTAAAAATTGACAGAGTTATTGCGTAGGGAAATGTACACAGACAGACAGACACACAGACAGACACGTTCACTTATATATATATATATATATATATATATATATATATATATATATATAAATACGTATGAATTAAAAATCAATACGAAAATAATATAAATGTTTATATCTTTTCTGTATTTATTTCCTGTGTGTTGACGTGTAGGAATACAAAAAAGTCTTTTGAAAAAAAAAAAACAAGAATGTTTTCATTCGAAGGCACATATTTTCGACCGATCCTTCGATCTTCCTCAGTGTGAATGATAGAAAACATGAGTGAGCGGGCAGAGTTAGCAGCGGGGGGAGGGGCACGGGTATAGCCATTAAGGTAAAGATCTATTTGAATACGACCCTTCCAGCATTTTCGACTTGGGATGGTCAGCAACTTGTGTGGCCTCTATTCAAAACTAAGTCTTTCATAAAACTTTGAATTGGACACCCATGCATCCCACGAACATACTCGTATATGTGAACATACATGTATATACACTCGCGCACTACCACACATGCTTCTTCACGTATCCATCAATACACAGGATACGCGCACCCACGTTTATGGACGTGTTTACATGTACAGCTGGATATATATATATATATATATATATATATATATATATATATATATATATATTGCACCAAGAGCTTTGCACTTGATGGAGAGGAGACTAAAAATGCTGCTATCGTTTCAAATGATCTGGAATAACAGCGAGGGGAACCTTGATTCCAAATATTTCTCATACGTTATATCTCCCGCATTTTTTAAAATATCATACGATTATGAATATCTGCAGTATCAAATAATCCTGATACACTGTGGAATTTACTCTATACATAAAAACCAAAGAGGAGAGATATAACATAAGAAATATTTGAAATCAAGTCTCACCTTGCTGTTATTTCAGAGTATTTGAAACCATAGTAGCAAGTTTTAATCTTCCCTCCATGGAGGTCAGAGGCTATGGGGAAATATCAGATATTTTGTAATTCATATGCAAAACTAGGAAAACAAATGACTATGATTGAAACAATTTATGGCTGTAAAATGTGCCAAAAATAGACTTTTGATGATTGAAAATCCCTTTAATGCGCGACCGTTAGGCGAAATGTCACATAGCTTACTACACAATT
>NC_136521.1:54214753-54227253 GCF_053919585.1 Euprymna scolopes | reverse complement strand
GAGTGCTGTAGGTGGAAAATTAAGGGACAATGCTACGTAGGAGCGATTATATTTGTTTCAGCTGCGATAAACCAAGCCTTATAATCAACGTATACGACCAAACACGAAATCGCCGCCATTAACGGCCAACAGCTTTGACTGGCTTCGTTTTCAGCCTCGATTTCATTTCATATTTGATCTTTTATGCTTATCAATTACAGACAACTTCCTCCATGTTTTGATTCTAGTCTTGCCTGGGGGCATTGTTTGATTGTTACAAAGATGGACACACTGCAACCCCACAGCTACATAAAACTCGGGTCTTCTTATTGTGAGGACCGTGCGTGATTTTACGCGTGGTGAAACGTAACTTCTGGCGAAAATGCGATAACATTTGAAGGATATTTTCTTAAAGAGAAAGCAACCACAGCTCTGGATAAATAAGTACTATGCATTCTTAAAGAAATATGTGATTTAGTGTCGGCTTCCTTTGTTTCAGCTCGTTTGACTCGTTAGGCGAGTTGTTTTCATCAATTCGTTGTTCAGGTATCGCTTTGAAATACATCTGTAGATTTTTTTTTTTTTTTTACCGAGAACTGTAGATTTCTGGAACACTTTCCCGACTTATTGTTTTCCTCCTGTCAAATCAATAAGCATCTCCCGACTTCGCGTTTATCATTTTTCGACGTTTTTAGCTGCTTAAATAAGTTTTTATGATCGATAAACATGTTTATTTATATTTCAGCGCCTTAAAAAGAATCAATTATTATGCGAGATGAATTAAGTAAGTTTCCAGACATTTTCGTACGGACACTTTTATTGATAGTTCACGCATGAAACTCTAGTCCCCTTCGAAGTAATCTCCTCCGGCTACAATCCACTTGTTGTACCGTTATAACAACTTCTAGAAAGCCCCATAGAAGACCTCTTGGATTCTTTAGACTCCTGTTCTCATCTTCAGTGTAGTTTTCCGTAAATGTAACCACCGACCTTCTTCAGGTCCTCCAGGTTTCTATCGTGGGCCATACTCTGATCAATGATCTTTCAAATCACACCACTTAGATCACTCGTAGCCTACCCATTCGTACACTACAATCTGTGGCAATACTTCAAAAGCCGACAATGACCAAGATCTTTCTGATCTCCGCTCTTCTGATCTTGAGCACGTGGTACAATGTGGGGAAAAAAGTGGCTGGTTAATTTTAATGCACCGAAAATCAAGCCACTCTCTTTTCATCATAATCACTCTGACCCCCATCTGGCCCTAATTGAAATAAATGGCCCGCGTCTAGGTGAAACTCCATGTCTCGACAAGATTCTGGAACTGAACTTCACTCCTGATCTGAAATGGAACACATACATCAAATCTTTTGCCAAGATCGATGGAACAATGATTGGATCATTATACTGCTCTAGTTATTATCTCACCGCTCGTTCCCAAAGAAGAGACGTTACAAGCCTGTCCCGGCTTTATCGTTATTTTCATTGAAAGTGCTCGTCAGAGCTCCAATCTATGGTTCCCCCTTGCCAAACTTTCACAAAAGCACTCGACTACCTACAACCATAATTAACAATTTCACCACTCTCTATCTGTGCCTAATTCTAAATGCTGATTCCATGAACAAAGTTTTTTTCCAAGAACTGCCCGCATTTGGAACACTGTTCTATTGGCCTGCTTTCCAGTCGATTGCAATAATTTAGTCTTCAAATCTAATGTAAACAAGTTCTTGTTGAGCCGTCCTCTTAAATAATCCAACTTCTAACACCAATCTATATTAACGATTACTAAACTACCCACCTTACATTTATAAACCCTTCTCGTTGAGTGGTCTTCGGACCTTGATAAGTGGTGACTGCTTTGTAAAAAAAAAAAAAAAAAAATAGGTTTATCGGGTTAAATTCGGGAACGTTTGTGTCAATCACGGGAATCTGTGCAGAATTTCAGACGGAACACTTTATTTAGTCTACTGGAGCAGTAAGCCATGACTGAGTAAAATTGCTCAACATTTGCAATTGTATATAGAATGTCGAATTATTGTTGACCACTACTCAGTCATGAGTGTAAAGACAAGAGCATGCTAAACATCTTAATAAAGGGTTCCGTCCAAAATTCCATGCATATTCTCAAGTTCGACAGAAGGATTCCCGAGTTCAATAGAAAGATTACCGAGTTGGACAGAAAATTTCCCGACTTCAACAAGAAGATTCCTAAGACTGACAAAATAAAACCGAAGAAACTCGGAGGATACACCGCCCGAAACGGTGTGAAAATAACACTGAAGATGAGAACAGTAGTCCGAAGAATCAAAATGATACAAATTATCAATACTTATCTCACGAAGAAGGTGGGAGATTACATCGGCCGAAACATTGTGAAAATAACACTCAAGATGAGAACAGTAGTTAGAATAACCCAAATAATACGAATAATCAATCCTCATCTAAAAAAAAAATTCAGAAATTTTAGTCGCTCTTTTTTTCTTTTTTCTTTTTTTATTTTTTTCTTTTTTTCTTTTTTTCTTTTTTTCTTTTTTTCTTTTTCGTGAACGAAAGGAGATCAAGTACACAATGAAGCTGTCATTCGCCAATGAAGACGATCGAGTCAATTATCCCGAGTTATTTTGAATTTTAAAACGCGGCGTCAGTAGTATTGTCCGGTCTTTGATTTGAGATGTGATCAGTTTCCGCCACGAAAAGACACGTGGAAAAAAAAAGGGCGGGAGGAACCGGAAAGAACCAACAAAAATACCTTTCAACTTAAAATCAGGGATTTGAATAAAAAAGAAGGATAATTAAAAAAAAAATCCAAAACAGAAACAAAAAGAGAAACAATATAAATGCAAATTAGAAGGGGTTTTATTTTTTCATCTTTTTTTTTTATTTTTTTATTTTTTATTTTTTTACACTTTTAATATAAAAATCGAAATTTCTTTTTACGGGACAGTTTAACTTGATTAAACTTGAATAGAATTTTTTAAACGATTACAAACAAACTATAGATAATGACATGCAAATATTGTTTGGCTTCATTTTTGACAAATATTTTCATTTTTCCAATAAAAAATTGAAATAAGAAATATGATTTGAAAATGAAATATATATCTTGACCTTTTTTTCTTTTAACAGTTGCACTGACAGCCGCTTCCCACTGTCCGAAAGATTACTACAGCCAATCGAATGCTTGCCTGACAGACTATAGTATCCAACTGTCAAATATACGTAATAACCAATTTAAGTTATTGACAGGTATCGACGTAGAGGCAATACGGGCACTTTGCAGGTAAGACTCGCTTTTTCTTTTACTTAAATATTTTTTTTAATCATCTGTTGTCACTGGTTTATTTGTTTACCAGCAAGAAGACTTGGCGTTGCCCGGAATTTAATAAGAAAAATACAGCCTTTTGAACAATACTCATAACGCAATATTTCTTCCGTTTCTCAACCCTGATATCTCGTTTCCACAAAATAGACGTTGCGAGCAGATGTCGTCCCTATTATTATTTTCATTAGCATGTGCTCGACTCAAAGTCTACCTATGGTCTTCCTCTGTGAAACATGCACGTCCAACGCTCGTCTGGCTACACCCGCTATCCGCAATTCCTCTTACTCTTTATCTGCGAAAAAACCAAAGCGACAATACCACGAGCAAAGCTATGTTAACGGAACTCAATACCGCGACGCTGCTTCCCAACTGATATAAAATAGGAATTTTTGTATTCAACGAAAACAAACTCTTGTTAACCCGACCTCTTAAATCAATGTCGGTCCTGGATATGACCTTAAACTATATCCGATGGTTAGGCCCCAGCTTGCGGCTTTGAGGAGTGTGGAGCCACCCTTTAATTGCTATTGCTCCCAGGTTCACTCTGACCTGGAGTGGTAGTACCTGTTAGGGTTTCAACTATGGGTTAATTAGAAACCGACTTGAAAAAAAAAAAAGATTCTATTAAAAAAATTTTCTTCAAAATAACTGGATTCGGCATTAAATAACCTGAAACCAAAAACAACCAAACTAAATCTTAACTCGATTTCTACCTAATTTTTGCCATCATCGATTATCACGGCGTTGTCTCACCTAATATTTATACATCCTTACGCTTATATATATATATATATATATATATATATACATATATATGTATATAGTCTAAAGAAGCTTTGAATAAAACAAAATGCAAAAATAAAAATAAAGAATGCAATTTAAATTCCCTGAAGGAAAAAAATATATTAACTTTAACCTATCGCAGACTTAGCTCCTACATAATCCGACTTATATATATATATATATATATATATATATATATATATATATATATATATATATATATATATATATATATATATACTTTCTTATATATATTGGGCCTTGGGTGTACCAGATGAGTGACCATTTCAGAATTATAGGCGCTGTATGCTTCATTTCTACTCCTCTGAACCTCCACTAGGCACCGGTATTTAAAAACGCCGACCCAGGAGTGGCGTGAGTGTCACAACAATACCACGTGCAGGCATCCTTAAAGTGGGTATCCATAGTCTGTTAAGACTGAAGGAAAGAACCACATATATATATATATATATATATATATATATATATATATATATATATATATATATGTATATATATATTTGCTCGGTCCCTATGTACTGTTCATAATTTTCTCTATGTGTGGAAGTTGCCCTATATGTAAGATTTCAAATGTCTAGACCAAAACTTGTCTGAGTAATTTCCTAGAGAACACAGAGGTAAATATTTTAAAAACTTTGCCCCAATTTTGAACCTTTTAACATTTTTTATTTTGATCTCAAATTAAAATAAAAAGTTTGCCCCATGTCCAAGTTATCTCCATCTAAAATATCAAGTCTTTAGACCAAAGATTGGCGGATGAATTTGGTAGAATTTGCAAAGGTCAACTCTTTTAACTTTGACTTTTTGGCAGCCAAAATTTCGCTCCAAAACTGAGCATAAACCTTGCCACCAAGTTACCTTCATCTAAAATTTGCTGAATAGTTTGCTAGAGACTGCTAATGTCAAATCCTTTTACATTTGACCCTTTGACAGCCCAATTTTCGACCAAAAACAGATTAAAAAACGTGTTCTCTGTCTGAATACATTTTATGTAAAATTTCAAATGTTTAGATAAAAAAATTTGCAGAGGTCAATTTTTTTAAAACTTTGATCATAATTTTGACCACTTAACATTTATTTTTTTCGATTCAAATCAAATTAAAAAGTAATGTCCATTTTCAAGGAACCCATATCTAAAATTTCAAGTGTTTAGTCTTTTAATTTGACTCCTTTTACAGCAAAATTTCTAGTCGAAAACCGATTAAAATAATTTTCCCAAAATTTCAATATCCCTTATGTTTAATCTTAAATCCATAGATTGAAAATTGACAGAGTTATGAGGAAGGGAAATGTACACACACAGGCACACATACACAGATACAATTATATATATATATATATATATATATATATATATATATATATATATATATATATATATATATATGAGAAAGGGAAGTTATTTAAGTTTTTTAAAACTAAAAACAAATAGTTCATAGTTTGGTCTCAGTCCCCCCCCCATCAGTCTTCCTTCCTCGCTGGCGTCTAAACTCATTGATGTTTTCCCGAATATTTAATTATATATTTTCACCTGGATTTTGCACTTGTTCGGAGTTCGGATCTGAAACTAATAATTAGGAGATTCGTTTTTTGTTGCGTCCGTTCTCAGCACATTCACCTGACCTGCATTATCTTGGAATAAGTAAATTGAGGCCAACGTGGTTATTTTCTGTACTTCAAATATTTTTCTTTTTTTTCTTTAAAGTGTTGACATGCATTATTAGGAACTATACTGTTCAGCGTGTCCTCACTCAAAGTTATTTTACTCATCTAGTTTCCTGTCTGTCTGCCTCTCTGTCTGTCTTTCTAGCTATAATCGTGCATACTTTCGTATACGTGTTGTATCTCTACTTTTTTTCTGTGTCTATATTTATCTAGTTTCTTTTTCCTATAAACTAGTTTCTACTTCTATCTATCTATCTATCTATCTATCTATCTATCTATCTATCTATCTATCTATCCGTCTGTCTGTCTGTCTATCTATCTATTAACCTAACTACCTACCTACTTATCTATCTATCTTTCTATCTACCTAATTATCTATCCATCTGTATCTATCTACCTATATATATATATATATATATATATATTTATCTATCCATCTATCTGCCTGCCTACCTACCTACCTACCTACCTACCTACCTACCTATCCATCTGCCTGCCTGTCTATCTATTTATCTATCTCTCTATCTACATACCCACCTACCCACCTACCCACCTATCTATCTATTTATCTATCTATCTATCTATCTATCTATCTATCTATCTATCTATCTATCTATCTATCTTTACGTCTATATTATATTTCACTCTGATGCTGAAATGATTATGAGGCTGGCTGATTCGTCAATTTCCTTTAAGTCCTTTGAACTCCAAAATAACAATTTAAATTTAAAATATTTAAACACTCATCAGTAGAATAGAGAACACACGCAGCTGATTTTAAAAATGTTCGTTGTTTATTTTCTGTGCATACAAGTTTTTAATGACAGATTGACAAAGTGAAGGGGTTGGTTAGGGTTGTGTGTAACAGACTGTGTTACTCCCTACTCGTATTGTTGTTCCTTTTCTGCACGTTAAAAAAACACCCTGGTGTCTAACTTTGTCCCGTGGGGAAGCAAAATAAATAGGTAGTAATGTTATTGTTGTCTCGTCTCTTCTGGATGTATGCCCCTTTTTATGTGACCTATTAATGACGATTTCCAATCGACTGGCATTCAAATCGGCGTTGTTTCGCAAGAATGTGGTCACTCGCTTAGGCGTCATATATCGGGCTCTTCTGGAATTGCGACCGACATTTTTTGTTTGCCATACTTAATCAAACAGAAAATTCCGCACGTGACCCTTGGTTTCGTTTTCTGGCAAAATTTATTGTTTAACCTCCCGCGGGGGTTTCTTATGCAACATCTATCTATCTATCTATCTGTTTTCTCTTATAGAACAGTAATACATCTATTAATTACATGTATACCATATTCTGTACCTTGATATTACAATATCTACATATATCCACTATTTATCAATATTGTTACTCTCGTATACCGATCTATATATCTATCTATTCTACCTAAAATATAACTTGCGTATCATTCTATCTTCCTCTCTCTTTCTCTCCCTGTCTAAGGTTGCTTCGTGGCCAGGTTCAAATCTCATGACCTGCAGGAATTGTTACCGTACACTAATGATTGCGTAAGCATGAAATACTAGTGTCTGTATGTGAAAATAAATAATCATTATTCAATTATTATTATTATCAAGCTCTTTTAAATATAATTCAGGATGGCCACTGTCTGCAGAGTTATAACTAAGGCAATCAACAAGCGTCTACGCAATGTTCACGATTTCCACTCGTGCGAACACTCTAGATTGTCATTGAGCTCGCTCGAATTCGACGCTTAGTAATTTTTAATTCACATCATTCATGTGGCAATTCTTTAGTGACCTTGAAGCAGAGGCTCGGCAAATGGAACAAGGGGTTTCCTCTATGATTGAGTTCGAATATTATGAACAGCAGAAATTGTTACCCTATACCGATGATTGTGTAAGCAGGAAACACCAGTGCAGTGTCTGTAGGTAAAATAAATAATTACAATTTAATGATACACACACACACACACACACACACACACACACACACACACACACACACACACATATATATATATATATATATATATATATATATATATATATATATATATTGGTGTGGGTGTGTGTGTGTGTATTAAATTGTAATTATGAGCTGCTTAGAGTTCAAAATGGAAAGGTTTCTACGATATGATAGATTACTTATGTAAAGAGTAAGTAGATTTGAGAACAAGTTGTCAAGTTGGCCTATGCGTTATGGTACTTGACCCATATTCCTTATGTTGTGGTTTCGATCTCTGCTCGGGTATTATTGTTTTTACAATTTTTTTTTTTTTACCATATTTTTATTACGTTAATACAGACAATTTCTAAGAAGTGAACTATATAGGTTGGTTGGTTGGTTGTTTTTGTTTTACGACATATAAACCCTTTACAGGTTATTTAATGCCGAATCCAAAGATTTAAAAAAAAAATTTTTAATAGAATATATTTGTTGTTTTCAAGTCGGTTTCTATTTAACCCATAGTTGGAACCCTAACAGGTACTACCACTCCGGGTCAGAGTGGACCTGGGAGCAATGGTAATTAAAGGGTGGCTCAACACTCCCCAAAGCCCACAAGCTGGGGCCTCACCACTGGATATAGTTTAAGGTCATATCCAGGACCCCCATTGAGGGACATTTACCATCTGCAGGGGGACAGTCGGTGTTTTCTAATGCCCCACCGACAGGGCCGAACTATTTAGGAAATCATAATACCTGTATGCACAGGTCTCCATTTCTTTCCGGGGTATTTCTTCATTTTTTAAATACTACGGTATTTTGCTTTTGATAAATAAGAATGCTGCATTAATTAAAATATAATATTCGTATTTTACGTCATGTGCATGTTTCGGTCAGCTAGATGCACGTAACTAGCTGACCGAAACATGCTCATAATATGTTACGACATATTAATGCTAATGTAAAACAAATGAAAAGTATTGTTAAAACTACATTAGTTACTTTACTTCTGGGAAATATTAATCTGGAATTGTATATATATATATATATATATATATATATATATATATATATATATATATATATATATATATATATATATATATACTAGCAAAAGTACCCGCCGTTGACTGGGTTCAAAAACAGCCTACAGAAAATGGACTCTGATTTATGAAAGTATGATATGTTATGAAAAGGAAGGGTTGTGAATTTGGGGGTATCAAAACCAAAGCAAAATATGATGAAAGTAAAAATAAAATAGACAAACCACATACTTTATTATACCATACCTGTTCACGCTGAAACACCTACCACAATATTCTGTGGGTCTATATTAAAAAAACTTGTTAAACTTTGTGACATATTTCCATTCTATGGAGGTTAGGCGCGAACGAACACCCCATAATTTTATTATACTATATTTCTTCAAACTGAAATATAATTAAAAAAGTATACTTACGCAGATAGATATGAAAAGTCTTTGTTAAAGTTTGTGCCTATTTCCATTCTATGGAGGCCAGGCGGGAACACAGACACCACAATTTTATTATACCATCCCTATTAAAGTTAAAATATACTTATCAAAGTATTATTATATACATCTATATCAAAAATACTTGTAAACGTTTTTTTTTATTTTAATTTTTTTTATCTTATTTCCATACCTTGTGCACCAGGCGCGTACGCAGACCCCACAAATTTAATAAATCGTCATTATGCTAGATCAAAATACCCATTACTGTATCTCGATACATCTTCTATCATTATATGTGATCAGTTTTCTATAATAGTCAACCATATAGGAGCTTATTCGTGACCAGACACACACAGATGTTCAGCTTTATATATATATATATATATATATATATATATATATATATATATATATAACTACTTCATTTACTCACATAAATTTAATATACGAAAGTATAGATTTATGCGTAAACTTTAAGTATTTACTTCAAAAGTGCTCAATACGTAGGTAGAGCTAGTTAGTAATAATAATAATAATAATAGTAAAATAACAAACTTCCTGGACGTCACGTTAAACTTAGATAAAAACACATATGAACCATACTTAAAAGATAACGCTACTCCAATTTACGTACACCTTAAGTCCAACCACCCACCATCAATTATAAAACACATTCCTAACTCGATCGTAAGTAGACTCAGTAATAACTCAAGCGATGAAAATGCATTTAACAGGTCAACCAATATCTACGAAACAGCCCTAAAAAATAGTGGATACAAAAATATCGATATCAAATATAAGCAACAACACACCAACAACTATAATAAAAGTAAAAATAGAAGAAAAAGAACTATAATTTGGTATACGGCCCCATACAATCAAATGTTAAAAACAAAACTTGGCAAGAAATTTCTAGATCTTATTGAAAAACACTTTCCCGCAACCAACCCCTTACACAAAATCTTCAATAAAAATACCTTGAAGTTATCTTACAGTTGTTGCGAAAATTTAGATATGATAATTAAAGCACATAATAACAAAATACTAAATGAAAACAATGTAAACAACAACAAAATAAACAATAAAAAAAGTAGACACCATGACAGAAAGAAAACCAACACTAGCAGAAATAATAATAATAATAATAATAATAATAATAATAATAATAATAATAATAACAAACAAACCCCGGACAAGAACAACCATACCATAAATAATAATAATAATAACGAACAAGATAAATGCAATTGTAGACACCGCACACTTTGCCCAGTCCAAAATAAATGCCTAACAAAAAGTGGAGTTTATCAAGCAACAATATTTGCGAAAGAAACCCCGAATAACAAGAAATATTACATAGGCATGACTTCCCTAGATTTTAAAACCCGATAATATGACCATAAAAGTACCTTCAAAAATAAAAAAACACCGTATATAAACAACTAGCGAATAAATACTGGAAACTCAAAGAAAGCGGACATTCGCCGGTAGTCGAATGGAAAATAATGAAACAAGCTACCACGTGCAGACACTTAGACGACCCATGTAAATTATGCCTCCATGAAAAATTTGCTATCCTGTACTTTAAAGAACCTCAAAATCTATTAAACTGTAGACGAGAAATAGCAAACAACTGTGTCCACAAAATAAGACTCACCCTAAGATAGCGGTACAAAATAGCTTTAAAACTAACAATAACAATAGAAAACAAACAAATAAATAAATTAAATAAACATGAATATACATAAACAATCACACATATATGTATATATATATGTATATGTGTGCGCATGTGTGTGTGTACACATAGGTATATACATATATATATAAAAAAGAGGGAAAATATCTACCTTAAACCACTAACCCAGTTCTAAAACAGATCCTTTGCTTGATAAAATGCATGCCCATTGGCTGATAGAAGGGGGCGCGGTGGATACTTGAAAGCTGATTGGCTAACTTGAAATCCTCAACATATATAAAAACAAGAAGCAACCACAAAATTCGCGCATAAGCCTGACGAATCCTACAGTGGATGAAACGCAGAATATTCAGTGTAGCTCAGTCGCCATATATATTTTATAAATTACTATATATATATATATATATATATATATATATATATATATATATATATATATATATATATATATATATATATACCGGTTAAAAATCCTGTTACACATTTGTATCTTTGGTTTAAGTTGTATTGACTTATTTTTTATATGGTAAAGAAAACTAAAAGTATTAAATACATGTAATATGATCTCCAAACAGTTCCTTTAAGCAATATGACCTCCATCAGCATTAATGACGCCGCTCAGCCGTGGTCTGAACCCCTGATAAACTCTACGGATTTATTCCTTGCTCATCGAGGACCACGTGCGGTTCACGGCAACCCCCAAGTCTTCTGCTCTACTCTGACGACACTTGCACGCCTTGCTAGCAACATGGGTCCGGATGCTGTAGTCCAGCGTATTCAAGTCTGATTATTGCGAGGGACAAAAATCATTCGATCAAAAATTGATGCTTTCCTTCAACCAGTCCTGAACGATTAGGGCGTTGTGCGATGGTGCCCCATTTTGTTGGAAGATATAATATATATATTTGACGACCCTCTGGATACAAGGAAGCAGTTTTATCTCGTGGGCATGTTTATAGTCACGGACGGTAAACCGGTATCAATTGGGGAACCACACGAGAGTCATCTTATCACCATTTGAAGCAACAACTCCAAACATCATAACTAACGCCGAATGTTTTGTCGTGGGTACATTACGAACTTCAGAGACATATTGACAGAAGGACACTACTCTGTCAATTTGTTTATTCACATCAGGATCAATGGTGAAGGTTTTTTCGTCCGAAAAAAATAATGATTCGGTTTCCATGGCTTTTGATGTAGTTGAGAAGCTTTTTACTGCGTTCAGCCGCTTCTTATTTGATCCCAAGCGGCAACAGGGGTTTTATTATCATTTTTAAGCTCTTTTCATTTTCTAGATCAACAGCTCTCCTGAAAGTGGACACTGAAATCCCCTTCATATGAGCTAGATGTGTCATTTTAAGGATTGGATTGTTCTGGAACGCCTTATTGATCGCCCTGATCTTCAAAACCCGGGGGTCTTTCCTTTGCGGGAGACGATTGTTGAGGGCTTCTCCATTTGCTATACGGCATGTAACTCTCTGCATCGTCATACGACTCACATAAAGGAGCCTTGTAATGCCTGTTATTTTATGGGACGCAAGCAGAAGAGAAGCAATTTTAATTCTTTTTGCTTCCACTTCGATTGCGATATCAAATAATTATACAGTAAATGCTTATACGGCTTTATTAA
>NC_136521.1:54209753-54212253 GCF_053919585.1 Euprymna scolopes | reverse complement strand
TGCATATATTTTCTCCAAAGTAAAAATACTCTCGTATGGGAGTAACCTATCGATTTTGGTTTGACTGCTAGTTTAAAAAATCAATAAATAATTATTATTTTATTATTACTACCAGTAGTAAAAGGTTTTGCCTTGAACAAAATCAAATAACAAAAGACAATTAAAAGAATCGTTTTTGGCATCGGAAAAAAGACACAATTTGTTCCGATTCCGATACCGATTCCGATACCCGTAAAATTTCCAATTTTTCCGATTTCCGATTCCGATTCTGATTAATCGATCCAACACTAGTTAAATCGACTAATGTTTTCATCTAACATATAAATCTCAAACGTCAGACCCAAATAGCAACTTTTCACACATATCGATAGTTGAAACTTACTAGCCCATTTGTCATTTGTTTCCGAGCAGCCCCTCTACGTTTGAAATGAGGCTTAATAATTTGCACATTCATTTTTTTTTGGGGGGGGGGATGATATCCTTATCTTTATAGTTGTTGTTGTTTGACCACGTTTCAGCCAACTCATCCTATGGCCTTCTTCAGGTGATTAATCGCGATGAGGTAGGAATGCTGAGTCTTGTAACTATATCCTCAGTAATTACTGCCTTCCATAGTTGTCGTCCCACTACGTTTTGATGAGCTTCCATCTCTAAACGAGATGAGGCAGTGGATAGAAGCGTTGAGTCTCTTCTGTTCAAGGTG
Source organism: Euprymna scolopes (assembly GCF_053919585.1). Classification (NCBI taxonomy): domain Eukaryota; kingdom Metazoa; phylum Mollusca; class Cephalopoda; order Sepiida; family Sepiolidae; genus Euprymna; species Euprymna scolopes. The sequence continues at coordinate 54,211,550 of NC_136521.1, read as the reverse complement.
AGCAGTATCTGAAGATATGGGTTTCTATCCTACCCAAGCAGGCCAGAGGATTAGTTGGCCCAAACATGGCGAGACAACAACTATGGAAGGCAGTAATTACTGGGGATAAGTTATAATACTAAGCAGTCCTATCCCTTTCCAGTTAATCACCTGAAGTTTCTATCTTTACATCATCAACACTCTAATCTCCACTTGGCATCAATTTAAATAAATTACCTCTCGTCTTGAGGAGGTGCACTGTTTTGACAAGCTTTTGGGTCTGACATTTACTCCTGATCTGAAATGGAAAACATACATCAAATCCGTTGCCTGAATGGCTGGGAAAACGTTAGGATCCTTCTACGGCTCCAGTAGATATCTTACTGCTAATGCAGTTACCTACCTCTATGAGAACCGAGTACGTCCAATTGCCACATCTGGCCAGGAGCTGCTAGAAGCACCATATCCTGCCTTGGCAGAGTTTAAAATAGACTTTGTAGCCCAGTAGGTGATGCCCCTTTCTCTTCCCTACAACTTCTTCCAACAAAAGCCTATCTCTGCTTTACTGTTATTTTTATGGCAAATGCTCGTCTGAGCTCCAATCTATGGACCACCCCTCGTCAAACTTTCAGAAAACATACTCGTCTAACTGAAACCAATATCAATAATTTCACCCATTCTTTATATGTGCCTGAACAAAGCTTCTTTCTTAGAACTGCACGCCTGTGGAACTCTCTTTTGTTTCCCGGCTTTCCATCTGACTACAATATGGTCGTTTTACAGGTCCACCGTAAACAAGTTATTGACAAGCTATCCCCTTAAGTAATCAAATTTATCAACTTTCTACTACTAACGATTACATATTAGCACTTACTATCAAATGCCCTTCATTTATATATAAAAAAAAACAACTATGAAGATCAGGATAATAGAGCGCAAAATAATTAAATAAATAAAAAAAATAAATGCTCTCTCTTTCTCTTTTATTATTATTTTTTTCTGACGAGATACAAAACCTACGAAATCTATTATCTGATGCCCTTTATTTTCTTTATCTCTACCATCTCTGTCTCACAAAAGCCACATTGTTAGTTTATCACTTCTCTATCGATTTTTTTCATGGCAGGTGCTCGGCAGAACTTCAATCTTTGCCCCACCCCCTGTAAAACATTCTCATCAAGCACTCTAGCAGTCAAATTTCCCTTACACTCAATTTGAATAGAAAATCATATGAAAATTCAATGAACAAAGTTTCTTCCCTAGAATTACCGTCTGTGACACACAATCCCACGACATTGCTTTCTAGCTGACTACAACATGGATGCTTTAAAGTTCAATTGTAAACAAGTTTTTTATTAACAATATCCTATTATTTCTATCAATATGGCCTCTATCGTTGATTGAGACGTATGAACCAAGCCACAACAACCAAGAGACGGTATTGACATAATAATAACCGCTTGTTTCTGCATAACGAAACGGATCTGTAAAAATGTACCGAATTGTAATATGCTGGTGGAGCGCTTTTGCATAAAAAATATTATTTGGATCTTGGAATGTAACCATGCTGTTATTCTTATATATATATATATATATATATATATATATATATATATATATATATACATATACATATATATATATATATATATGTAAACAACAAAAATGGACCCTCCTGTCGCTTTCAACGGATGAGCTTTCACCACAACAACTAAGTTGTTCGGAAATCCACACAGATAATTTATTTAAACTGGTGAAGGCTTTGTGTAGAACCAAACACAATGTTTAGTATTACTGCTAATCTTTGTCGGAGCAATG
>NC_136521.1:54202253-54204753 GCF_053919585.1 Euprymna scolopes | reverse complement strand
TATATATATATACGTATTATTGGCTCACAAGTAGCTTTCACACAGGTCATCAAAGATCTTCCATTAAAAACTCGTGGTGTTCCCTGAAAGCTGAGTGACAACAAGTCTCCCCATATTTCCAGCACTTTTCACGTTTTTCTAACATTTGCAAATGAAGTTGTCTTATCCCAACAGCCTCTCACCATTGATTTCTCGCTATTGCTCTCCATCGGAATCTGAGTGGCAATAAGCCTCCCCAAGGTCCCAGTTCTCTTTACGCTTGTCTAACAGAGGTCTGGTCAGTGCTCGTTTCTCGGTTTTGCAATCCTCCTTGACCCTTCTCGGCTATTTGGTATCACACTTTTGGGGGGGGGGAATGGGAGAGAATGGGTAAGGGGATCGAGAATTTGTAGATATGCCATGTACGGCTTCTTCATGTTTTACCTCTGCAGCAATTTGTATGATCCACGCCTACAAATCTACATTAAATTGTATGTGTCTATGTTTAGCATTTGCTTCGATAGTTCTTGATAAGTCAGTAGAGCAAGGATAAAGAACCAGGTAAAGTAGAGATCAAATGAACTTTTGTCCAATAAATCCAAGAATTTCAGCAAATACATTTATTTCCGGATTTCTATCTTGGGTTAGATGATTTATAAATATTAAAAAAAGACCAAATTATCCAAGCGAGGCCCCGGAGGAAGGTATATGAAGTGATTCAAGATGCTTGCTAACCTGAACGTTAACCCTAAAGCTGAGTTAACATTTCTAGTTTCATGGATGTCGTTCAATGAAGACTTAGAATATTCAATTGCGTCTATTTTAGTCTTGGTCCAATTGACATCGACCAAGGTGAAGCGAAAATCGACGCCATGTTGCGAAAGCAATGATTTAACATTTCAATTTCCCAGGTGTAAAGTCTAAGCAGATAGGAAATCTGAATCTCTTGGGTAAAAAGGACACACACACACACACACACACACACACACACACACACACACACACACACACACACACACACACACACACATATGAATCTCTTAGGAAAAAAGGACATCATATGGGTGCGCGCGTGTGTGTGTGTGTCTGTGTGAGTGTGGGAAATTGAAATGTTAAATCATATATATATATATATATATATATATTAATATGTATATATAAATCACACACACACACGCACATATATATACGTATATATATATATTCACACACACACACACACACACACACACATATATATATATATATATATATATATATATATATATATATATATATATTGTTTGTTTGTTTTTGTTAACGATACTTATTGAATGAATTCAATTATTTATATGGGAACACATTTTTACCTAAATGCCAGTTGGGAATAATTTTCTCTTTGACCAGTTTGGAACCTCCAGATGGGGAGTGGCATATGTATTTAAAAAAAAAATATATAATTATAATATAATATAATTAAATTTTAAAATAATATATATATATATATATATATATACAGAGAGAGAGAGAGAGATAGAGAGAGAGAGAGAGAGAGAGGGGGAGAGAGTGATTAAGTGAGTGAGTGAGAGAGAATAAATAACAAAAAGTTATATTCCAAAATTCATGATGTTGACCATCTTATAATTTATTCCTTTAATTCAGTTGACTTATACAATTCTTGACAGTATCTGTTTCGTAGCGCAAAATCCATCACTTAATTCTTATATCAATGAGTGAATCTATTATGCCCTTAACTGATCAGAAGAAATAGCAACAATCAATTCGTCAAAAGGAAATGAAGCGTGATTTGACATGATTAAAATCCGAAAATTGGAAGAGAAGCTGCATATAGCTTTTTTTTTATTTTTTCCATTACGCCATGGGAATAAATTATAAGAGGGTCAACATCATGAATTTTGGAATATAACGTTTTGTTATTTATTCTCTATATTGCTTTGTAATTACACTGAATTTCTTAAATAAGGAAAGGTATATATTATAAGAAAATATATTTTGTACAGAAATATATATATATATATATATATATATATATATATATATATATATATATACGTACCTATATATATGTGTATATATATTAGTGTTGGGACGATTAATCGGAATCGGGAATTGTAAAAACCGAAACATTTGAGGGCATCGGAAATATTGGTGCCTATTTCCGATGCCAAAAACGATTCTTTTAATTGTCTTTTTTTTTATTTGATTTTGTTTAAAGTAAAATTTCTTTTGCTGGTTGATAAATTAGTAAATATTCATTGGTTTTAAAATACCAGTAAAGCTAACCTCGATGGATCAAGTGTATTGTTATGTCTACGAAAATATCTGCACATTTAACGTGTGTTTTTACGTAAATCGGGGAAAATAAAAATTTATAGTTAAATAACTAGAGATTTATAAAGAATCAGAATCAGTAATTGTATCGGAATCGGGAATTTAGCACAGAATAGGTAATTGTATCGGAATCGGAAAAATATTGGAATCGGCCCGTCACTAATATATATATATAAATATATATATATAT
>NC_136521.1:54132253-54197253 GCF_053919585.1 Euprymna scolopes | reverse complement strand
GCTGAAGAGAGCTTGATAAGGATACCTTAAACGGGCCTTATTATCGGGCTTGAAACCGACGGTATCAATGATCTGTCTCAACTAACAACTTTCTGTACACAAAATATATCTATATATCTATCTATCTATATATATATATATATATATATATATATATATATATATATATACATATGTAAGGATATAGATAAAGATATCTATGATTGATGTAGTGTTTAGGGTGCTTTAAATGGTCCTGTGTAGGGTTAAAAGCTAGATGAATGGAAAACGAAGACGGATCAACGCAAATGTAATTGAATGCAAATTTTCTATACAGGGTGGAACGATAAACATGTCACCCTAAAGAAACCGCCACCCCAGTTTTATTTTAAAACTTTTATTGAAAAAATTAATTCAGGTATCTTGAATTTAGTAGAGCTGATATCTATTCTATGTAGCTTCATTTAACCTACATTACCACCTTGATACGTGTCCGGAACCGGGAGCATGCTTTTTCCACAAGCGCGTGCGGGAGCTCGGTGAATAGTCGGCGGATGGATACCGAGTTCAACATTAATATTGTTGAGTTCCAGAGATAGATTCCCGAGTTCGAAAAGATACAGCTGAAAAAGGTCGAAGGTTACATCTATCAAAGTTGTGAAAAAAGCATTCCAGATCAGAAGCTAAATAATTCGGATAAGGATCCCTGGTTGCTCGATTGCCGTGCCTATATGTCACACAAATATAAAATCAGAAGGAGCAGCTGCCGATTTCCTCGTACCTTAATTATGTTTTACTAGCGGCACACGTAACTTCGAATCAAACACAAAATCGAGTACACTCAACAGCAAGTACACTCAACATCAATTACACTCAACATCAAGTACACTCAACATCGTCTCAACATCAACGTTTACACTGTGAAGCCGGAGTATGGGAAATTCACTGAAAAAAAATACCCTATATAAGGGTAAGGATAATGAGTAAACGTTCGATAAAATGATGGTTAAAATTATTACGAACTTGCCAGGATTCGAACCTGGAATCTCCTGATCCGTAGTCGGATGCGTTATCGACTGCGCCACAAGTCCTATCCATATGCCGAAAGATGTTAACGCGACTCTATACAGACATTGCTAAATTCCGTTGACATGGGTAAGTAACTTTTTCAACAATTGCACGAAACGGCCCCAAAATCTTATTTCGGGCTTTTTGTGTTACTCAGTATTGTTTGTTACGAACCATATATACATAAGGATAATCTAGGGACTCACATCTTTCAGGGAAAAAAAGAATTTTTCAATTCGGTGCATCCGTTCGAAAATTTTATTGGTACACACACACAACACACACACACACACACACACACACACATATAAATAAATAAATAAACATTTAGAATTTTGTTACTCTTAAAGATAATTATCAAAACTCATGGAAGAAAACACACTTCCATTAAAAGAAGAAAGTCGGCTTCGTTGAAAACTCTCTTTGCTATGCATGGTGTTTCGAAAATCAATGCTATAACTCCGAGATTATGTTCTATATTTGTAAAAGTGAGACTTGAAATTTAGTATATAGTGTATTCGGACATGTGGAAAATTTTTAACCGGTTTTCATCTGAAAAAAAAGGGCTGATAAGGGGTCCGAATTGAAAAATTCGTACTTGGTGGGAGCATCAGATTCTTATATGCCTCTCAACTGTTTCATGACTACGTATGCGTGAATGAACGGTTCGCATGAAAGATTTCTTATGTTAAGAATAAAAAGGTTTGAAAACACTTCTTAAAGATCTTGTTAAGCTGATTTAATGGTTGTCGTACTTGACTCACTATTTTTAGTTTTTGTTTTCGATCTTAGCTCGAGTATATATTTTTTTGGACTTACAAAAAGTGAACTGTTTAGAAAAAAAACCCCATAATAATCGCATGCATATGTCTCAGTTTTTGTATGAATTAAAATATAATGTTAATGCGTATTTTACGGTCGGGCAACACCGCGTAGCCTGCTTGTGTTCTATAGCTGTAAAAGGTTCTCGTTTGGATGTTTCTTTTATAATAGCTTTCCTTTGCTAGCGTAATAATTTTTTGTGGCACATTTATTTGAACTGATTTGAGCCCTCTTCGATCTGTACTGATCATATTTAATTACCGTTATTTGTTTTATATCCTTTTTTCTGAAATAATAATGCTTATTATTCGCAGGATGCCGACCGGGTTCCTCGTGTTGGCTACCAAACCATAGTCTACCAATCATAACCCTACACGCTTTTACTGTAGTCCAGGACCTTTACACTTTATTGGTGTTATTATTTTATAGTTTTTTTTTTAATATATGTGGAAACGTCAGATCCAGGTTTACTTATATTTTATCTGCAATCCTGTCACGTATCGTCTTGATCAATCCAATATACATAAATAACAGTACAGTTTCATATACATTGTACATGTATGATGTTTGTAATACGGAATATTGATCAATATTTGTTTCAATAGCCTATAACCCGGAAAGCAAGCGTTTCTGGACCTATGTTTATCGGAATTTTTTTAAAAAGATATTCACTCAAATAGAAAACCATCAGTAGAGTTTGTATTTATTTGCTTCCCCACTGAGCAAATTAGGCACAAGGCCGTTTTTTAATGTGGAGGGGAAACTGTATAGTGACAATTGGTATGAAGGGTTTCCCCTACATTGACCCAAACTGATTGCTACAAGAGCAACGGTCTGATATGTGGGGTTGCCCCCACATATGGTCTTTGATTGCAATATCTGCCGGAACAGATGGTATTTATTTGCTCCTCCACTGAGCAAATTAGGCACAAGGCCAATTTTTTAATGTGAGGAGTGAAGGGAGGGGGAAGGGAAAAAGGGGACCAGCTCCCGAGAGGTGGGAAATGGGAGCTGGTTAAAAGTCAGGTGTGTGGAGCTACCCCCACACCCGGTCACTGCTCGCAGTATCTGCCGGAACAGATGGTATTTATTTGCTCCCCCACCGAGCAAATTAGGCACAAGGCCGATTTTTAATGTGAGGAGTGAAGGGAGGGGGAAGGGAAAAAGGGGACCAGCTCCCGAGAGGTGAGAAATGGGAGCTGGTTAATGGTCAGGCATGTGGGGTTGCCCCCACATCTGGTCTTTGCTAGTCATAGCTAGTCATAGCTTGCAGCATCTGCCGGAACAGATGGTATTTATTTGCTCCCCCACCGAGCAAATTAGGCACAAGGCCAATCTTTAATGTGAGGAGTGAAGGGAGGGGGAAGGGAAAAGGGGAGCAGCTCCCGAGAGGTTGGAAATGGGAGCTGGTTAAAGGTCAGGCATGTGGGGTTGCCCCCACATCTGGTCTTTGCTAGTCATAGCTAGTCATAGCTTGCAGTATCTGCCTGAACAGATACTACACTTTGATCTTGTCCCGAAAGCCAAGCAATCCCTGATGGTGTTTATTTGCTCCCCCACCGAGCAAATTAGGCACAAGGCCGATTTTTAATGTGAGGAGTAAAGGGAGGGGGAAGGGAAAAAGGGGACCAGCTCCCGAGAGGTGGGAAATGGGAGCTGGTTAATGGTCAGGCATGTGGGGTTGCCCCCACATCTGGTCTTTGCTAGTCATAGCTAGTCATAGCTTGCAGTATCTGCCGGAACAGATGGTATTTATTTGCTCCCCCACCACCGAGCAAATTAGGCACAAGGCCGATTTTTAATGTGAGGAGTGAAGGGGAAATGGGGACCAACTCCCCGGGGAGTAGGGGAGCTGGATAGTGACAATTGGTATGAAGGGTTGCCCCTACATTGACCAAGGTCTTATATGTGAGGTCGCCCCCACATATGGTCTTTGCTTGCAGTATCTGCCGGAACAGATGGTGTTTATTTGCTCCCCCACTGAGCAAATTAGGCACAAGGCCGTTTTTAATGTGAGGTAAAAACCAGCTCCCCTTAAAGTAGGCAAAAAGGGGGCACTCTGGTTACCAAAAATAATAATTGTCCCAGCATAGAGGGCCTCCCCTCCATTGACTGGCACAAACCATCTCAAGTGCAGCATCTGCCGGAACAGATACTACACTTTGATCTTGTCCCGAAAGCCAAGCAATCCCTGATAAGATTAGGCGTTGATCACCATCAGTAGAGTTATTCATCGCGCTATATTAGTAGCCATATTAGTACTAAAATTATTATTATTATTATTATTATTATTATTATTATGAGTGGTATATTATTAGTAGTATTAGTAGTAGCAATATTACTTTAGAAGTAGTAGTTCTACTACTAGAAGTAATTTGTGTGGTTTACTGAGAAATGCTATTATCCATATTGTCAGTAGTAAAATCAAATTATCAATCTCCCAAACGGCAGCAGAAAAGTCGAGAACGATTTCTGAAGGTCAATAGTCGTTGTGCTTTTTATGGCGATAACAAAAGAAAGGCAGGACGAAACACAAACGCGCCTCATTTCAACATCACAGGCGTCACGGCCCGATAATGTCCTTTTGAACAAAATACATAACACGCATGCGCTAATTCCAACGCGCATATGTAACGGCAAATGCAACGCTGGTATTTAATGCAATCCGGATTCTTTATGACCTTTTTTTTTTTTTTTTGAAGGGGAGGGTTTACATACTTATACATACTTTAAGTTATATGCAAACGAACGATAAGCCGTGTGCAACCCCCACCTTTTTATCTTCGAATGTTTGTTGTCGGTTCTGGGAAAAGCAATCACACTTCATACTGAGTTTAAATACATTTCTATTGCAAATGTATACACGTTGAGATGGAAAAACACACATCAATATTTTTACCAACATATACTGAGAATTCAAGAACCTCTTTTCGATTTCATTCTCTCTCTCTCTCTCTCTCTCTCTCATATATATATATATAATATATATATATATATATATACACATATATATATATATATGTATATATATATATATATATATATATATATATATATATATATATATATGTGTGTAGTCTTGGAAATTTTTTAACCTTTAAACAATATTAAAAAACTTATTTAATTTTGATATTTTTTATCATTCGGTAAAAAACTATTTAGTCAGTAAGTCATTTAATCACCTGCAATCAATGCATCAACTTGCTCTCTTGAATTCACTATAATACTAATGTTAACTTACGGGATCATCAGTTGTTTACAGTGAAACACTGTTTAAGGGATTTAAAAACAAAACAGTACATTAAGTTATGGCTCATCAAACACCACCTCCATTAATCACAAGAACAACAATTCTATTTACAGATATTTGATCTATTATATATATATATATATATATATATATATATATATATATATATATATATATCTATATATATATACATATATGTATATATATATATATATATATATATATATATAAATATATATATATATATAGTAATTTATAAAATATATATGGCGATTAAGTTACACTGAATATTCGGCGTTTAATCCACTCTAGGATTTGTCAGGCTTATGCTGTGGTCGTTTATCATTTTTATATGGTCCTCTTCTGTTGAGGATTTTAGTTAGCCAATCAGCTTTCTAATATACACCGCGCCCCTTCCTCTCAGCCAATGGGCGTGCATTTTATCGAACAACGGTTCTGTTTTAAAACTAGTTTAGTGGTTTAAGGCAGACATTTGTTTTAAAAATATAAATATACATATGTGTACATACATATATGCACATATATATACAAAATACTTTTAAAACTAACCAAAACAATAGAAAATATACCAATAAATAAATTAAATAAACATGAATATACATAAACGATCACACATATATGTATGTATATATATGTATATATATGTGCATATATGTATGTACACATATGTATATTTATATATAAAAAATGTCTGCCTTAAACCACTAAACTAGTTTTAAAACAGATCCTTTGTTCGATAAAATGCATGCCCATTGGCTGATAGGATGGGGCGCGGTGGATACTAGAAAGCTGATTGGCTAACTAAAATCCTCAACAGAAGAGGACCATATAAAAATGATAAACAACCACAGAATTCGCGCATAAGCCTGACGAATCCTAAAGTGGATGAAACGCCGAATATTCAGTGTAGCTTTATCGCCATATATATTTTATAAATTAGATACTAGCTCTATCTACGTATTGAGCACTTTCGAAGTAAATACTTAAAGTTTACGCATAAATCTATACTTTCGTATATTAATCTTATGTGAGTAAATGAAGTAGTTATATATATATATATATATATTATTTGAGGGTAAACAGTTACATATGGTCGCTACAAACAGCCATCTGTTTCAGCCAATACGACTTCCTCAGGCGACCCTGAACACATCGACGCCCCAAAGCAAAATGGAAAAACACTTTTCCCCCTTCATTCCCCTTTTTCCCTTTTGTCCTTTTTGCTTTGTGGCGTCGATGGATTCAGGGTCGCCTGAAGAATTATGATTGACTTAAACAGATGGCTGTTTGTAGCGACCATAATAACCGTTTACCCTCAAATAAAAAAATTTTTGCTCTTGTTATTGAGCACTATCTAACAACCTCATTATATTTATTACTCCCGATTTTGAACATCTCAAACTTGTATATATACTATACTAGCATTTCAGCCTGGCGTAGCCTGGGTGTTTGGAGGTGTATGTTGAGCAAAAAAAAAAGGGTCATTTTTTTAATTTAATCCCTATTATATTGTTTTGGGCTCAAATTCAGTTATTAAATAAGATCCATGTCCAAGGAACCTAATTCTAAAAGTTCAAGTGTTTAGACCCAAAATTGTCCGAGGAGTTTGGTAGAGTTCGCAAAGGCCAAATCGTGGAACTTTGACCCCTTAACAGCCAAATCTCTGGCCTAAACACAATCAAGTCGATTTTTCCAAATCTCAGTACCTAGTATATGAAATTTCGAGTCTGTAGACTAAAAATTGACTGAGTTATTGCGTAGGGAAATGCACACAGACACACACAGAGATAGTTCACTTTTATATATATACTAGCATGGGTACCCAGCGTTGCCTGGTTTGACATGAAGTTCTGTTTGAAACGCACCGGTATAATAATTATTTTGATCATGCGCAACGTGGATACCTCCACAACAAAAATAAAAGAACGGATGAAAACATGTAAATGTAATCGCCCAAAAAAGAAGTATGTGATACTCTCTCCACCAGATATTTCGGCAGAAGGGCTACAAACAGAAGAAACTATTCTCCGAATATTGAGCACTGGAAATACCCCCCAAGAAAAGATAATTAAAAATAAATCATTACAACTTTTGTTTCAATAAAAATAGCAGCGAATGTCCGTGCGATCGCAAAAAATAAGAAAAAAAGATCTACCAAAAATTAATTCCAAAAACATTTAAATGACATTTTTTGTCATTTTATATTTCTAATGTAATCATCCCCCCCCGCCTAAAAAAATTGAATTTGTCTTATTTTGGGATTCGCTCTCTTTGTAGAATTGTTAGGTGAAAGTACATAATAGTTTCATAAAATTAATTAAATTTATCGTTATTTTATGTTTCAAATGTAATTCTCCCTCCCTCACCCCCCCCAAAATTTTTGTATTTGTCATGTTTTATCCCCCCCCCTCGATCGCCAAACTTGAAAAATGCTAGAGATGACATGTCTGGTTGAACGCTTTGTGGCCAAAAAGTGGGTTCTTATTTTACGTTAAATTTATATAAAAAAGTTATTCCCCACACTAAAATGTTTTTTTTTTTTTAATTTCTTCTTCCATATTATTTATAAAGACTGCTTAAACGTATTAGGCCACAAAAAAAAACAGGTCTTAATTTTTTTGGTCAATATCAAGTTTCTTTCCAACTCACCCAAAACTTTAAAATGACGACTTTTAATGGTTTTCGGTGGTGCTGAAAACGAATATTACGTTTAAATTTGGGGCAGATAAGTAGTTTTCATATGAAGGAATTACTTTTTTCAAAAAGTCGGAGATCACTTTCCAATATGAATTTAACGTAAAATAAGCACCCACTTTCTTGTCACCTAGTAATTTCTTCATATCATAAAACAAATTTAACTGTGATATTCGTTTTCAGCTCCCCCGAAAATTGGCGCCGTTTTTTTTTACTAAGAGATGCGTTCATTTTTTTCATCTCATAATTTAGGACGCAAATTATGCTGTTAGTAAGTTTACGAAAGCATACTTTTGTTTTTCGTTCTTTTTTCATTATACAAATTGTATAGTTGTTAACAGGTGCTTCTGCAGTTTAACATTTCACAAAAATTCTGTTTACATTAGGAGGCGGTTAAGTAAACTACAGAGGCACCTGGTAAAATCTATACAAATTCTATCATTGAATATCCACCTCAAAAAAAAATTAATGAAAAACATAAATATATTTTTATAAACCGGTCGTGTAAGCTTACTGACAGCATTATTTACGTCCTAAATTATGAAAAAAATAAACGAATCTCTTAGTAAAAAAAACAGGGCCGGTTTTCGTTGGTGCTGAAAACGAATATCACAGCAAAATTTGTTTTATGATATGAAGAAATTATTAGGTGGTTAGAAAGTGGGTGCCCATTTTACGTTCAATTTATATATGAAAGTGATCCCCCACTTTTCGAAAAAGTAATTTTTCATATCATGAAAACTACTTATCTGCCCCAAATTTAAATGTGATATTTTTAGCACTATCGAACACCATTAAAAGTCGACATTTTCAAGTTTTTTAGGAGTTGGAAAGAAACTTGACATTGATTATTTTTTTCTAGGGGTTAAACGACGCTGGGTCACGTCGTAAAAATTGACCATTTTTAATTTAAGATATTAAATAAATTATAAAGAAAATCTATTTTGCATGAAATTAAATCCTGGGCAATACCGATTAAATTTTATGAACAAAAAACAAAAAGAGCAGGGGATGATGGATTTAGTTCACATATGTCGCTGTGACTAACTCTGCCCTCGTGAGGATGCAAGTAAATGAGGACATTAGTTTTAATTATTTTTCTCTAACAAATAAAAAAGGTTACTTAAAAATTAAGAATAAATGAAAAAAAAATTCCTCCGAATTAGAATAAAAAAAATAATTCAACTTAGAATAATATTTCGAAATGAAAACAAAAACAGGAAATGTTTAATAACGTGCTCCGTTTAAACTAATTTTTCAATTAAGCTATCACAGTTATTTCCCCTTTTGGTTTTCTGGTTTTTGGTTTGAAAATAAAACGGTTTTAGATTTCAGATAAAATAAATTAAATCACACATAATTTGAAATTTAAATAAACTAAATAATTAATTTTTTTAATTAGTACAGTTGAAACAAAGCTATTATGTCGAATAAGTAATGTCATCGAGGTAATTATTTAAATAGATTGCATTTAATGAGATATGTTAATGATCTTAACTCAGTCATGAAAAAGTGGTTTTAAGAATGCTATGTATTGAAAGTTCGTATACAATATAATGTCTCCTTTGGCAGATGTATCCTAATATGGGCAATAATATTTCTTGACCAGGAGAGGTGTACACATATATGGCCTTTATATTCCTTTGGTGATTGGTACTTGTACACACAGACACACATACACACACACGATCGCTACTACTTTATATATATATATATATATATATATATATATATATATATATATATATATATATATATATATATGGTATGTTACATCAAACAAAAATACGAAACTTTCCATATGTGATTTTAAATTTAGATTGAACGCTAAAATCCAACCGAACTTCTTGAGATTGAACAACAAACAAAACACAAAAAGTAAGAAATTAAATTAATAAACCATAAACTTCATTAATTCAGAATCTTGTCCGGTTTCAAAATAGTCCAGATTTTGCAATTTTTGCTGTAATTCCAGGAAAGATATACGAAAATAGGGGCCCATAAAATATTTCTCCAACACTAGTTGTGAATTCATTAAACGCATTATAAGATCGTACACACTGTTTGATACGGTAAATAACAGAATGAAAACGGGTTAAGATACGTATTGACCTTGCATTTTTAAAAACTTATCTGATGAGATGTTTACGCCAAACATTTTTAAATTACATAAAACTTTACATTTTCTGGTTGATGTAAAAACAATTATAATATTCGAAACAATACAAATATGATCTTGTTTTGCTCCTTGTTGTTTTGGTTTTTGCAAGTATATATGAATGCTCGACTACAATCATGTTGCTTAATGTTTGAGTCAATTTAGATGGCTTAAATTCTTATAGATATATGTATATTGCCATTGGCTAATTGATTTTAATATATAAAACCTTTAGAAAAATCTTATCTCATATATATATATATATATATATATATAAGCATATAGGTACATTTTACAGTTCACAGAGATCTAAAAATATATAAATCTTGTACACACAATGCTTCAGGCGAACAACATTTTTCTCATGAATATATATATATATATATATATATATATATATACACACACACACACACACACACACATATATATATATATATATATATATATGTGTGTGTGTGTGTATATATATACGCACATGCGTCCATGATGGGAAAATTCATTATTGACATATGAATACCTGATTAGTTACACTTAATGAAACAGTTGCTATTTAATCATAGGAGATTTTTGCGATGTTGAAAGAATTTTAGTAATGTAAATGTAAAGAACTTGGAATTGGAAGGTTGCTGTATTATTATCATATATATATATATATATATATATATATATATATATATGTATATATGTGTGTGTGTGTGTGTGCATATAAATATCTATATATATTTAAAAAAATATATTAGATTTAAACAAGTATATTTTTAAAATAATATATTATGTATATATATATGTGTATATATTCATATATATGTATATATATATTTAAATAAATAAACGATAACAATACAGCTATATATATGCATACATATATATATATGCATACATATATATATAGAGAGAGAGAGAGGGAGAGAGAGAGAAAGAGAGAGAGAAAGAAAGAGAGAGAGAGCGAGAGAGAGAGAGAGAGATAGATAGATGATGGACTAGACCTGTATCTTTTCCGCACGTACATACACATATATATGTCAAAATTTAGGGAAAATTGAACTTTCCTATAAATTACTGAATTTCTTCAGAAGAGCCACAAACAAATAAATATACCCGATGAACCAAGTGCAAGAGAGATTCAAACAATTGCACTTAAAGGGGCGGTCAGAATCTTAAAAAAGATCTCTCAGTTTGAATGTCTGAGAAAGCGAGTGAATATTTGGCATCCGGTAGTATGCCCCAACCCTGGCTTCAATAAATTAAAAAGAAGATTAAAATATAAAGACAAACTTGAATTGTTACGAGACACTGTATCTCGAATATTTAACCTCTCTCTGTACACGAGTTTGTCAGGTTAACCTGGACTGAGCATACGTTTCCCTATAAGTGAACCCTACCGAAATATTAAAAACCACATAGTATTCGCGGGCTAAATAAGAACTCCTCGATATGGCTAAACAACGAGGAGTGGTGGCCCACTTTATCAAGTAATGTTTCATCAAGTAACACTACGAAGTTGAATACTCCACCAGACTAGACGAAGAGACCACAAGTAAGATACGCTATAACATATTTAAATGGTCAATTGGGGAGAGGGAAAAATATTCTCAACTTCTTTGCTAATGCAGTGTTTGAGACGCAAAGAAGAACTTTAACGGAATATTCGAATGTCTATGTACCTATTTACAATGCCTCCTCACGGGACAGAGTTAGACACCAGGGTCGTTTTTTAACGGGGATAAACGGAACAAAAATTTAAAATTGTCTCAGTCGTAAAGGACTTCTCCTCCACTGACAGAGAACACGAAATTGAAGTGCAGCATCTGAAGAACAGATACTGCACTTTGATCTCGGTATGTATCTCATGTAGAGATCAAGTGTTAATCCCAGGAATGCAGAAACTCTTAATTTCTGAGAACTACAACCGAAGGAAAATGAAATATATATATATATATATATATATATATATATATATATATATATATATATATAGATAGATAGATAGATAGATAGATATAGATAGATAGATATATATACGTTTTATTTTTTATTACCGTATCTTTCTGTTAAGTTACATTATTGTTTCGGCTACACGGCCGTTTTTTGGCCGTCTGTAGCGTCCTCAGACTTTTACAGAATTGTTCGCTATTTTGGGATGAAAGAGTGGACGAGTGAATGAGGTCAGGGGGGGGTGAGAGGGGGGGCGGAAGAGGAAGAGAGGAAAGGAAAAAAGGAGGGAAGCTGGAGGGGGCGTTTGGTATGTCGATAATGTTTTAGTTTTGGGGTTTAACGAACTTGTGGGGGAGGGTCTGGGAAGCTCATTTCTGGTGTGGCTGAGGGCATAGGGATACATAAGGAGAAGGGGAATATGTGGGGGTGAGTGGAGGGGATTACTTTAAAATTCTAGTCTTAGTGTTAAAGTTTTTAGCGTCTTGTTGGTGAGGTGATTTATTGGTAAGTATGCCTTGAGCTGTTGAGTTTTCGCTTATGTTTGGAGGCGGAGGGGGCTGTGATTCGGTTTATTTATTTTTAGTTTTTATTCTGTTGTTAATGGTTTGGAGAGGGTCAACTAGCGGTCGCGGCCACGGGTACACACATGCGCACGTACACACATATATACTAAAAAGAAACGGTCACAGGTACACATACATGCCCGCCCTGGCGTCCACATATATGTGCATATGTGCGCCTGCATGCGTAGATACCTGCGTTGTTCTCGCTTGCGTCAAATTTTCTTTAAGGTGCTAAGAATGGGTGCGGTAATAAAAAATAAAACGCATATTTGCTCTACAACAGTATTGAGCACTTTCTTCAGTTTTTATTAATTACCATCTCCACTATATATATATATATATATATATATATATATATATATATATATATATGTATATATGCATATATATATATGTATATATGTATATATATATATATATATGTCGGTGGCTTTTATATATATATATATATATATATATATATATATATATATATATATGTTTGTGTGGGGGGCTTTGCCCGGGTGTAAACTACGCTTAAATATCATATTTTCATTTGTCCAGATTTCGCATATATAATCATAAAGTTAAAATTTCAAAACGTAAAAAACAAAAGTATTTACATTGTATCGGCTAGAATCGAAAGAAAACCGGAAGCATTGAATGAAAGCTGGTGACGTATCAACTGTACCAACGTGACCCGCATATGAACTGGTTAAAAATTTTAAATACATTAATATGAATGCCAAAAATGTATCACGATGTTTTCAATTTTGACCGATTTTTGACTCCTTAAAAACTATTTTAATCGGAAAAAGGCCCACAAATGACTTTTTGTCTCGGATGAGATATAGTTTAAAAATATTGAGACAGACAGACGGACAGACAGACAGACATATATCCTTTGCACACACACATATATACATGTACACATAAATATATATGTACACATCAGTATATATGTACACACATACGCACACACACATACACACACGCATATATATATATATATATATATATATATATATATATATATATATATATATATATATATATACATATATACTAGCAAAAGTACCCGTAGTTGACTGACTTCAAAAACAGCCTACAGAAAATGGACTCTGATTTATGAAAGTATGATAGGTTATGAAATGGAAAGGTTGTAGTGAGATAGCTTCGAATTTTGGGGTATCAAAACCAAAGCAAAATATGATGAAAGTAAAAATAAAATAGATAGACACCATAATTTATTATACCATACATGTTTACACTGAAACATTTATCACAATATTCTGTGGATCTATACTAAAAAAACTTTGTTAAACTTTGTGACATATTTCCATTCTATGGAGGTCAGGCGCGAACGAACACCTCATAATTTTATTATGCCATATTTCTTCAAACTGAAACATTATTACCAAAGTATACTTACACAGATAGATGTGAAAAGTCTTTATTAAAGGTTATGCCTATTTCCATTCTATGGAGGCTAGGCGCGAACGCAGACCCTACAATTTTATTATACCATCCCTATTTAAGTTAAAACATACTTATCAAAGTATTCTTATGTACATCTATACCAAAAACACTTGTAAATGTTTTTTTTTTAATTTTTAATTTTTTTTATTTCCATACTTTGTGGACCGGACGCGAACGCAGACCCCCACAATTTTAATGAACCATCGTTCTGCCAGATCAAACATACCCATTCCTGTGTCTCGACACATCTTCTATCATTATATGTAATCAGTTTTTTTAAATAGTCAACCATATAGGAGCCTATTCGTGACCAGACACACACACACACACACACACATCCAGCTTTATATTATAGATATACGTACACACATACAACCAGAAAGTTTAAACTTGTATGGTAAGTAAATACACATGCTCCACAATCCAATGCTATATGTTATTATCAATTTCCTATCTATAATGTATAGTATATATATATATATATATATGTGTGTTTATATCTCTCTCTCTCTCTATCTATCTATATATATATATATATATATGTGTGTGTGTGTGTGTGTGTGTGTGTATGACTTTTCTTACGTGCTAAAGACCCATAAAAGAATGGCCCATAAAAAAATCCATAATTTTGGAGCAGTAGGATTGCTTTGCGACTTTTAGTCTCGGGAGAGATAGATTTTGAAAATATAGAAACAGGGAAACGGACAGACAGATAGGCAGACATAGTGCCCTTTATATATTACATATATGTATACACACACACACATACATTACATATATTTATGCACACACACACACACACATATATATATTGTCTTCGAAGTTTTTGACCCTTTTAAACTATATGTAAGGAAAACTTATTTAATTTTGATATTTTTCATCATTCGTTAGAAAACTATTTACTCAATAAGTCATTTAATCACCTGCAATCAATGCATCAACTTTCTCTCTCGAATTCAGTATTGTACCAATGAAATTTAAGGGGTCATCAGTTGTTTAACAGGAAACACTGTTTTATGGATTAAAATACAAAACAGTCTATTAAATCATGGCTCCCCAACAGCGTTTATCAAACACCACCCTCTCTAATCACGGGAACAAACAATCTTACAGACATTGGATCTAGTTACCTGTTCATGATTAATTTGGCTAATCTTTTCATATTATATACATACCTTCCTTCCAAGCGAGATTTGCCTTGTCTCCAAATTCAAAATGGATATATTTTTTTTTAATTCACCAGTGTTGTATTTATAAGATAAGGATTAATCCATTTTACTAATTATCACCCTTAACTATTATTAATACTTTATTAATTTGCACTCTTATTCATTTATACAAATAATTTTATTATCTACTATACTAGTTATCACTATTAGTATTATTTTATATATTTACATTCTTATTTAATTATTAAAATACATAAAAGTTAAATATATACATGTATATATATATATACATATACACACACGCACACACTCATATATAATATATATATATATATATATATATATATATATGAATATCCATCGATATATATGCTTAAATATGCATGTGTGTGTGTGTGTGTGTGTGTGTGTGTGTGTGTGTGTGTGTGTGCATGTGTGGGGAGATATAATTATTGCAATTTAATCGTTTATATATATATATATATATTTACACAGTGATCAACACTTATCAAGGCCCGGAAGCCACTCAGGGATAAGGGTTATTGCAAGTACATTACATTAGTGTGGAGATTTGATGAAGTGTTTACTTAAGGGGGCGGTTCATTAGGAATTTGTTAACATTGGACTTGAAGACATCCAAGTTTTAGTCCAGTGGGAAGCAGGCAGACGGAACAGAGTTCCACAGGCGTTCAGTTCTAAGAATGAAGCTTTGTTCATGGAATCCGCGTTTTGATTTAGGCACAGATATAGAGTGGGGGAAATTTTTCACAGTGGATTCAGCTAGACGGGTGTTTTTCGTGAAAGATTGGCGGGGGGGGCAGAGATTGGAGTTCAGACGAGCACCTGCCATGGAAATAACGATAAAACAAGGATAGGTTCGCAACATCTCTTCTGTGGAAGAGAGGTTGCAGGGTAGAGAAAAGGGCATCCCCCACTAAGCCACGAAGTCTATTTTGTACTCTGTCAAGACAGGATAGGCTGTTTTTAGCAGCTCCTGCCCAGATATGGCAACAGTATTCCATCCTTGGACGTACTTGGCTTTTGTATAGATAGAGAATTGCATCAGTAGTGAGATATCTTCTGGAGCGGTAGAAGGATCCCATCATCTTTCCAGCGACCTTGGCAACAGACTTGATGTACGTGTTCCATTTCAGATCAGGAGTAAATGTCAAACCCAGAAGCTTGTCAAAACACGGGGCCTCACCCAGACGAGAGCCATCCATCAAAACTGATGCCAGATGGGGATCAGAGCGTTGATGATGTAAGGATAGGAGTTTGGTTTTGGATGTATTAAAGGTAACCAGCCACATCTTCCCCCACTGAACCACGCGCTCGAGATCAGAGGAGAGAGAATCAGAGTGAGCTTTGTAATTTACAGCCTTTGATGTATTGCCGTAGATGGTCGTGTCATCAGCATAGATGTCAACGAATGATTTAAGTATGTGCTTAGATCAGGAAGAGAGTTGGGCCGAGGATTGACCCCTGAGGGACTCCAGCATTTATATTGCAGGCCTCCGATTTTTGTCCATCTACCACTACTCTTATGAGCCTATCGGAGAGAAATGATTTAATGATTGAGAAAACATTTCCAGTTATACCGTAGCTGGAAATCTTGTGAAGTAGACCCTTATGCCATACCTTGTCGAAGGCCTTTGATATGTCAAGAGCTATTTCCCTAGAAAGAAAGCCTTTGTCAAGAGATTCACTCATCCTGTGGGATATAACCGTCAGCACATCTGCGGTAGATCTTGCAGAGCGGAAACCATATTGTGTCACTAAGAAGGTTATTTCTGCTGAGGTGGTTGACTACTTCTCTATTCAATATGGATTCCAGTAACTTACTTATAACACACAGGAGACTTATTGGTCTGTACTGAGAGGGAGATGACTTATCACCTGAATTCTCAAATACAGGGCAAACTGATGAGGTTTTCCAGGGAGTCGGAAAGCACTTCTCCTTAAGGCAGCGCTTAAATAGTTTCGTAAGTATGGGAGCAAGTTCTGGTTTAAGCTTTTTTAACACTATAATTGGGATGCCATCAGGGCCAGTTGCTTTACTGGAATCTAGGTTCTTGATTAGCTTGGCGACCTCATGCACGGATATTTGTATGTTACCTAGCTTGTTCTGTGTTATAGGAGGAAATATGGGGAGTTGATGGCCTTTGTCGCATAGGGTAGAATTAGCTGCAAAGGTCTTTGCAAATAGTTTGGCCTTGTCTGACGCTGGCGAGATTACCTTTGGTCCATTTATAATGGTTGGGATAGAACGCACACTTCTGTTCAGGATCCTATTTGTTATTTGCCAAAACTGGTGGGAACCAAGCCGTTGATCAGCTACCTTGGATTTAACAGACTGGGCATATAGCTCTCTTGCATTTTTTATTACTCTTTTACAGTGGTTGCTGGCAGTCCTGAAAGCAGCTTTAGTCTCAGTACATCTGTTTCGTTCGTAGCTATGGAAAAAGTGATTTCTGTGCGCGATAGCAGCAGCACATTCTGGAGAGAACCATGGCTGGCTGTTAGGTTTTTGTTGGAATTTTTTAGATGGTATGAATTGGTCTATGCCTATAATTAACCATTCGGTCAGATCTGATACTATAGAGGACACTTCCTTTTTAAACATGAGTGCAGAGGTAAATCAGATATGAATGTACGGAAGCTATCCCAGTCAGCCATAGAGTATTGGTATACAGTACAGTGGAGGGGTACTTCTGGAGGCTTCTTACATTTCGTTTTTATCTTAACTGATACGACGGAGTGGTCGGAGGATCCTAGAGGAGAATGAACGGAACATAAACATAGCTCAGGGGAAGTTGAGAGAAAAAAGGTCTAGGAGGCTTGCATATTGACCGGGTGTATCGGACACACGGGTGGGTTCGCGAACAATCTGAGTGAGGTCATAAGCAATGGCAAAATCATGAAAAAACCTCCCCTCATCATTTGTCTTATTTGAATGGATCAGCCATTCCACGTTATGGACGTTGAAGTCACCACAGATGTGGATGTTAGCCAAGGGATGTGAAGACAGTATGTGGTCTATTTTCTCAGATATGCTCTTAAATATAGTAACTCCGCTGTTGTGGGGCTTATAGAGGGCAAATATAAATGCAGTGGTGTAAACTAGTGCAACCCTGAAGCACATATAGGGTAAATTAGGATCTTCTCTAGAGATATCCCTGCCACACGGAAAGCCATCCTTAATGTAGGCACATATTCCATGCCCATGGCTATCTTGGGTGTCAGATTTAGCTGTTAAATTAGAGTATCCGTTAATTATGAACTCATCTAGGGAAGTAGTCGGCCCTATTCCAGTTTCACTTAGAAATAATATGTCCGGTTTCGTCTCCTGTAATTGGGTTTCAACCTCTGGAAGGTTGGAACGTAGACCCCTGATGTTGGAGAAGGAGACCTGGTAGTAGGGGTCTACGTTGGAAGATGGGGTTCTAGGTTTAAACGAGTTTTTATTCTGGAGATATTTCATGTTGAGGTTTTGGGATTTGTGGAATAGGTCGGCATACTTGGTTAGAGCAGTACAGAGAGGGAAAGTAAGAGAGAAAAAGACAGGAATTTTTTTTTTTTTGTAGCACACGAAAAGGTAAAGCCGTAACAATTACCCACTAGTATGGCATCGAGAGGCCCCACCAGAGACTACTGCATGGTCCGGATCCACTCACCAAATGGCAATACAGCAGTCCCAGTACTTTGCCCCTGCTGGTAGGACATCCTCCTTAGTGGTTAATCCAAGGTTCGGGTCCCTGACTATCAGGCGGATAACGTCAGCCCAGACAAAACGTTTACCTCCAGCACCCTTACTAGTGACATGGCCACAAGGAGAGACAGAGACAGTAAAATTTCCGATATTTAAGCAGCTTTTTCTTCACCCTTTGTAAGAAAAATCACTCATTGAATGAGGATGTATATATATATATATATATATATATATATACATATATATATATATATATATATATATCGATGTTTCTGTGTATAACACATACACACCCATAGGCACACATATATATCATGTATGTACATAAATACATATCTATCTATGTCTATGTATATATATATATATATATATATATATATAGATCGATCGATATGTGCATTTATATATATATATATATATATGGGACGACATATATATATATATATATATATATATACATATATCGATCGATCTATATATACATACACATAGAGATAGATAGATATAGATATATATGTATTTATGTATATACATGATATATGTGTGTGTGTATTTATACACAGAAACATCTATCTATCTATCTATCTATATATATATATATATATATATATATATATATATGGGACGACATATATATATATATACACACATATATATACACACATATATATATATGGACAGAGAAAGAAAGAGGGAGTCAGTTAGGTGAATCGATGCATAGATATAATAATTACTAGAACTCCGATTTTAATAGCTCAGATTAGTAAGCAAAAAACGTTTTTATCGCCTTTATATATTTATTACTATTTTTTTTTTTTTTTAGAAATTATATTTAATGCGAGAATTGAATTGTATCTTTCTGACCAGTGTTCCGCCATAAAGACATAAAACAAATGCAATACTACTGACGTCATTCTCGTCTGGATGTTTGTCAGATGAAAGAAGGTTATTAGACAATATGGCGCCGAAGAACTTCCGGTTGATATAGCGTCCAACAATTGAACATTAGGAATGCGTTTCCTATGGTGTCCATCGCCTTCCGGAAACATTTCTTTACGCAAACCAATTTTCGTAGGTCAGTTATTCGACGAAACATCTTGAACCATTTTTTTTTTGGGGGGGGAGGAGTTATCAAACCGCTAATAAATTACGTCACTCATTTCATTTATAATAACTTATGTTCATGTAATCTCTCTTTGTAGGGCCCCAGTTTAACTTGAAAAACAAGAATTAAATTCAAACTACATAATATAGATCAAGTATACATAATATGGAAATGGCACTAATCCTATGTGGTTTAACCGGCTTCCTCCAAAGGAAGAATTTCCGTATGAGGATGAAATTCACAAGTGGTCCCCAGTCGTATGTATATCCCCGTAAGGGGAGATGACGACGTTAGGTTTTTGCAACTCTTGCAGGGAGGTGTCGACGTCCTCCTACATACAGCGCCTGGAATCTCCAAATTCGTCACACATTTTAGTAATGACCAGGCTCAATGTTGCTTAACTTCGGTGATCTAGCGATTATCGGTATATATACCGACTTTTAAATATGAAAAAAATATTAATTAAAAAATTTTGGTAATTTTTTATTTCATTTTATGAAACAAAATTTTAACTTCTTTTAAATGTTTTTCTTTTAACATGCACTTTATGTTTGTAGGCAAACTTTTACTGTTTCGCGCGTAATTTGTGCCTTGTCAGTGGTAGGAAAATAAACTTAACTGTCGAAAGGTTTCAATTATATTAATAAGCTAAAATTATTTTTCGTATAATTTTTTGATCTTCGTGCGTCACGTTTAATCTTTTATATAAAGGCTATATGTCTGTCTGTGAGTCTGTATGTCTGTCTGTCTGTCTGTCTGTCTGCATATTTTCAAATTTTACTCTCTCGCAACTAAAAGTCGCAGATCAGCACTTGCGGCCTCAAATGATCGAATTTTTATGGACTGTTCTTTTATGGGTCTTTAGCCGTTTAAAATCATTTTAAGGGGTCAAAAATAGGTCCAAACGGAAATAGTCGTTATACATTTTGTACATTCATCTTAGTTTATTTTTAATTTTTAATTAGTTTATATGTGTGCCACGTTGGCACAGTGGTAACATTACCAGTTTTGAATGCTACAGTTTTGTTTACGGTTTCGATTCTATAGCTAAGGTAATCCAAATATTTTTTTTTTGTCCACTCAGCAAAAAAGGGGTGGACCTGTAAATTCACCCTTGTCCGGTCATCCGTTCGTCTGTCCGGACTTTTCTCAATAACTACGCGTTGGAACTTTTTTAAATTTTGCATAAACATTAAACATGATATGAGTAAAAAGTTAACAAAATGGATTTTTCGGGAAAACTCCGGTTGACCCCTTAAGGGTGGCTTTCGGGTTAAAATAGTTACAATTGGCACTTTTGTACTTATTAAAAAAAATTGATGTCTTGGATTTTTATGAAACTTTCTGAAAGTTGTAACTAACTTATTTTTATATAATTTTGTTTGTCTATACTTCGCGATAACTCTTGGGTGTGCTCCAGGGGTTCTTTTAGGGCTAATAAAAACACTCCATTTTGGGGATGTTTTACTATATTTATCCAAAATTTTCTGTGAATGTCTATTTAGCAGTTTTGTAGGGTGCTGAACTCTCATTTAAATATGTTAAGGTCTTGAGGATTTGGGGGGCTAAATAGAGGGGCAAGTGATGGACTTAATCGTTTCTTATTTTTTGCATGATGCAGAACTCAAACTTACATACGTTAAGGCCTAAAACTGCAACGTTTGTTCATTTTTACCAGGATATGACGTCCCTGGGGACATTTCGGGCTTAATGGGGGGGTGCTGAACTTAATCATTTTTTTATCCCTCGTTCACTGTGCACTCACGGGGAATCTTGCATGCTGCACTTTTTTATTTAAGAAATTACGCCACTTGCATAATATATACGAAATCTGGACAAATTAAAATATATTTAAGCGTATTTTAGGACCGGGCAAGCCGGGGGGGGGGGCTCCCACTAGTATTTTATAAATGATTAAAACCAATTTACAGACACAAAGATTAGAATCAATAAAGTGACGGGACAGTGTAGTTTCGCGTTATCCTTTAATTGACTAATTCATTTATATATAATTCAAACAACTTATTGAAAAGTTTGTTTTTTTACACCTTGTTTTTTTTACACCTTGTTTTTTTTACACCTTGTTTTTTTAACTTTTTTTTACACCTTGTTTTTTTTACACCTTGTTTGTTTACACCTTTTTTTACACCTTCTTTTTTACACCTTGTTTTTTTACACCTTGTTCTTTTTACACCTTTTTTTTACACCTTTTTTCAAACCTTGTTTTTTTACACCTTGTTTTTTTACACCTTGTTTTTTTACACCTTTTTTTAAACCTTGTTTTTTTACACCTTTTTTTACACCTTATTTTTTTTACACCTTGTTTTTTTACACCTTGTTTTTTACACCTTGTTTCTTTTTTACACCTTGTTTTTTTACACCTTGTTTTTTTACACCTTGTTTTTTTTTACACCTTGTTTTTTTTTACACCTTGAAAAGTTTGTGAATGCTGATTGGATAGATAACATCTCGAATTTTTTTAACACCAATTTACACTGTTTTTGACATTATGTTGTATACAAAGGCCTCCCCAAAAGTAAAAACCCCTCTTTATTAACTCCAAATGTTGAAGAGCTACGAAGATGGGTGTGGCACATTAAAACGAATGGCCCTTTGTGTTCCAGAATTTTTTTTTTTACATAATCACCATTATTTTCAATGCATTTTTCCATGAACTCAATGACGCACCTCTGCTTCTGACGCACGCTCATGACAGGAGTTGCTTTCTTAGAGGCTCACACCGTCAATATCTGCAACACAGAGATGAACTCTTCAGATTAAGAATGCATAAGTTGAGTCACCATAACAATCTTCTGTTTCTATTTGGGCAGAATAAAATATAAGAGGCAGTACTTTTCGAACATCGCGTATTAACTATTTTTTTGATAAATGTATAATTTTTTACTGGTTTTCTACTTGACCGGCTATCACAGCGTCCAACATTCGTTTCTGAATATCAGTAACATGGAAAAGCACTCAGGTATAAGTGCTTCAAGCATGATTGCCAAAATAGAAAGTTAGGAATTTATTAACAAATGCCAATTTTGGGAGCGTGCCAAAGACTAAAGTTCTTGCAGCCTTCGTATTAGTTGGATTCATCAGACGATTGTTATGATCTTCGGTCTGATGTTTACGACGTTTCGGTCGATGTAGCCTCCGACATTCTTCAGGTGTATCTTGTTTAACTCGGGAAAGTTTATGTCGAACTCAGGAATTTGGAAAGAATTCCGAGCGGAACTCTTTATTTCACGGGTATAGCAAGTATTTTTTCCGTCAGCTATGACTAGATAAAGGTCCTAAGTAATTTGCAATCGTGTTTTTCAGTCGGCCACACTCAGAATTGAACCTTCAACCTTAAAGAGAATACCACTTTTACAATTCATTTTTTTCCAAGAACTTTAACCATTGCGCCACGGGTCCTTGAGAGAACTTTCTGAAAATGACACTCAAGATGAGAACAGTAGTCCGATGAATCCAAATAATACGAATAACCAATCCTTATCTAAAAAAAATTATAGAAACGTTCTGGAATCTTATCAATTAAATATGGATTTATATTTGGACAGTGGTCTCCACGCCGCATATCCTTTTAGTCGCGTCGTCAATCCGTGGATTTCTTACATTAGTTTTTCGCCGGCTCAATTTGAAAATATTTCAATTCTTTCGATTGAAACATTCCTGGCGAATCATCTATGACGAAACATTAAAACGTATTCACTATCGAAAAAAAAATCATATCCTTAATTTGTTATTTTAATGAAAAGAAAAAGAAAAAAAAACAAGTTTTAAAAGAGAAATAAAAACATGAATTTTGATTGTTCTAATCTATATAAATAAAACAGTCTGTATGTGCGGCTGTATGAAAATATTTAACCAATAAACTCATAAACCACTGGTCACATAACACTTTAATTAACATAAAATAGTAATAAGACACCAAAGATGGTTTATAACGAGTAAAATATTTATTTGAGTGGATGAATAACGCGTACAGAAATATACCGGCAAGTTGAAATGCAAAATGTTAAATTAAACATACCTACATATTATGAGATTTCTCTCACAAGATTCTTTCCCTTGGCAGAATTGAAGAAAACCAAACAGAAATTAAAACAAGCTCACCTTAAAACTTCAAAGTAAATTTTATTAAAGTAAAAAAGGTCCATGGTTGCAAAAGATGCGTCATCTTCAGCTACCTGCCATTTTGAGCTGGTAACATTCCCGAAACGAATAATACATGGTGTTCCAAAAGTCTTGGGCACATTAAACAGATATGAGGACTTGAAATGTGCCCAAGACTTTTGGAACAGCCTGTAGTTCGTCTTCGATAAAGGCTGGGTAGGATTCCCGCTGACGAAGAAATGCACAGGTTGCAGATGTTGAGTGACTTGTAAATCGATCTGCTTGCTGGAAGAGTCCATGTAGAAACTGCCCAATGGCGGGCAATGGCAGGTCAAACAGTATACCTTAAATTCGTCTTGACAGGCACTAAATTGAAACACAAACATGAAAATAAAAATTCACCCTACTTAAGGGTATTGGCAATTGCAATAATAAAGTTCCGCTCTACATTTGGGCATTTAAAACGTCTCGATGCAACAAGTAATTTCGATGCCCCGATTCCTCCCTGCGTCTTCTTGGATTCGAGTGATTAATCCACGTGTGTCCCATTCTATGTCTTCCTGGATTCTGACCTGAAAAGTGAATTTGTCACCAAAAGGGAATTCTCGGCAGCCAGTTATAACATGCAATCTGACTGGTTAAAACAAATTCGTGGGCGGAGAAACCGTCAAATAAAAAGCTTGCTTATTCCTGCAGAATTTCTTACAATATTTCTATTAGTTTTGCCCATGTGCAAATTCATTCATATCTTGCAATCGTTTAATTGTAAATCTTTTTTATTTTTGATCTCTCTGTCGATAGATCAAACAGTATGGAACGCAGCTGGAACACTAAATGTTTTGGTTTCGATTCTAGCTGATGGAACCCAATTTATATTTTTATATTTTGTAATCAATACTATATATAAACAGCAGTATCTGTGCGTATGAAACACTGTCTATAAAAATAGTCTGTCAATTTTTCTTGTGTGCAAACTTGAAACTTAATATATCTAATATATAATATCGTTATATGTCTGTCTGTCTGTTTTTTTTTTCCATATTTTCAAACTCTATCTCTCTCGAAACTAAAAGTCGCAGATCGGCGCTAAGGGTCAAATTATTGGATTTTTATGTGTCTTTACCCGTTTGACATAGTTTTTAAGGGGTCAAATATGGGCCAAAATAAGAAAAAATCGTTACACATTTTGTATATTCATCTTAGTTTATTTTTAATTTTTAATCACTTCATGTGCCTCTCACGTTGGTACAGTGGTAACGTCGCCAGCTTGAATTGCTAGTTTTGGTTTCGGTTTCGATTCTAGGTTATGTAACCTAAATACTTCCGGAATCACAACTCTATAATAATATATACGAAATCAGGACAAATTAAAATATCATATTTAAGCGTAGCCGGGCGCCCTTCTTTAATATATATATATATATATATATATATATATATATATATATATAATGTACTAAAATTTTGTCCCTTAGTTTTGGACGCTCACCAGATTATCCATTCACGTGAAATCACCTTTTTCTTTACCATATTCCCTCTGCTTCACTTTTTGTTACCAAGTAAGATCTTTGACTTACTTGCAGTTTCATCAAATACTTTTGTATGCAAAATCCGATCCCGCATTTTGCTTATTCCTACCCTCTGATGAGAAGGAAAGCATTTCTTCGAAAGTCCGCGGATTAAGGACTATCCACTTATTAAGTGTTTCCTTTTCAGATTAAATATGTTTTTAACTCTTTTCCAAAGTGTTTTTTAACATGTTTTATTAACTATGTGCTCTTATATATATATATATATATATATATATATATATATATATATATATATATATATATATATATATGCTGCAAAGTCCAAAACAAAGAAACAGCATTTTAAAACCTAATATTTGCTAGAAATAACAACTGGAAAAGCTGAAATTTTGACAACTGTTGCCATGAAACAAAGTGGTTATTTAGATGGCCGTATTTACAATTAAAATTTTCGACAAGTAGACAGCGTATTGATATAATCAGCTCATACCGCGTAACTCTTTTCAATTCACATTCATTAGTGTGATTCAGTACGTTGATGGGTTATGCGTGTCTGAGAATCAGCTGTTTATCCCTAAACTCACCCGAATTGTTGTATTCTTTTTTTTTTTTTTTTTTTTTTGCTTTACTCGAAAATACCACACATGCAATATTTTACAATTTAAACATATTCGGTTTTTAAAATAAAATACGTACGGAGCACGTTTGTAAGCCAAATTACAACCCAATATTATGAAAAATAAACAACTATTTATTTGTTTTAAATTAATATATCGGCGATAAACGCTATCCTCAGATTTATATATTTTTTCTCTGTTTTATTTCCCTGGTAAATTGAAGAAAGAGCTAACAAAGGATTCGGGTGTTGTTCGTCTGTTATTTTTAAGAAAGAATACGCTTTGCCAAGGCGGGGGAGGGGGAAGAAAAATAAAAAAATATCATAAAATTCTAACGCTTAAATATTAATTCAGAAAACAAAAAAATATCTGTTTATTTTTCATAAAATCACGTTGTAATTTGTCTTATAAACGTATTTCATGTTTAAAATTTAAACAACGCTTATATTACGAAAAACACAACTCTGACTTTCATATTCGGTTTTTGTTGGGCTCGTGGCGTATTGTCTTATCTTTTATACTTATATATTTCCGTCTCTGGAACACATTACCACAGGACTACTTGCTAGTTTCTTAAAACTTGCTTATCTTCCAATCCAATGTCACTTAATTCTAGTCATAAAGTGATAATCAAACTTGATTCATACAATGGATAAATGTTATAATTCCCTTATTGTTTTTAATCTTTCGTCTGACAGTCTGACAGTCATTCCGTCTTATTAAACCCTTTTCTCGAGTTGCTTTGCGCCTTGCTAAGTGGGGACGTATTCATAAAAACAGCCGGCGGATTTTTTTCCCCTAGGCACCAAAATCCCATTTCTGAAATAGTCTTTTCTGTTTACTGCGATGCGTTGTTGGTCCTATTTAGTTCTAGAAAATTCACCCTCCCAGGCTTTGTTTTCTCTCCTTGGGAAAGGATTGGTTTATTGTTAATTGCACGAGAGGCCCTTACCGGGGAATGCCGGCTTGAGTTGCCCAGGTACTTTTAGCAGGTTGGAATGCTCCTCCTCGGGAGCGCTGGCACTTCAATTCCACTTTTCTACCCTTGTGTCAGATCTTGTCGCCGTTGGAGAGAAATTAATACGCGACAAAAATATGAGAATGGACCCAATGTACCGTATTACATGGTGTAATAAACATTTATATGTTTGGCAGAAATATCTTTTTATTGCCTTCTATTGGCGAAATGTTTAGGCAAATAAAAGCGCAGATTAAGCACAAGCAACACAATCTTTTTGTTTCATATTTCTTACAAAAACAAAAATAAATAAATAAATAAATAAAATCTTGCACCAATTCCACATTAGTTAATCGCTAAGCGGCATCTCTATTCGTTTATACGATGAGCTAAAATGGCGACTGGCGATTCTAGCGTGTTTGACAAAACAGGTCTCAGCGGAATTATTTCTTTCGTTTTTTTTATTTTTATTTTTGTTGTTGTTGTTTTTTCTGCGCTTGTTATATTTTTGCATTTTTTTATAAGTTTGAAGATATAGACCCTTTGTGTTTGTTTATACTTAAAGCTTTTATTTTATTATATCTTTATTTTTTATTTTCATGGGTTTTCTTGTTAAGGGTGTTATCTAGATGACAAATATTTCTCTTATTAAATATTAAAACAAAAGAATTAGAAAGTAGAACAAAGCGGGAAAATGGTAGAAAATGGTAGCCTATAAAAATCCGTAGCACAACATGTATATATATATATATATATATATATATATGTATGTATGTATATATATATGTATATATATGTACATATATATACATGTATATATATGTATATATGTATGTATGTATATATATGTATATATATGTAC
Source organism: Euprymna scolopes (assembly GCF_053919585.1). Lineage (NCBI taxonomy): Eukaryota > Metazoa > Mollusca > Cephalopoda > Sepiida > Sepiolidae > Euprymna > Euprymna scolopes. The sequence continues at coordinate 54,169,228 of NC_136521.1, read as the reverse complement.
ATATATATACATGTATATATATATATGTATATATGTATATATATGTGTATATATGTATGTATATATATGTATATATATGTGTATATGTGTATTTATATGGATTTATATGTATGTATATATATACATATATATACATATATAGATATACATATATATACATATATAGATATATATTCATATATACATATATATATGCATATATACATATATATATAAATACATATACATACATATATACATATATATTAGCATATATATAAATATATATGCATACATATATACATATATATTAACATATATATATACATATCTATACATATATATATGCATATGTACATATATATATATAAATATATACACACATATATACATACATATATATACACATACATATGTATATACATATATATACATATATATACATATATACGTACATTGTATATATACATTATATATATATATAATAGGTGATTAAATGACTTACTGACTAGATGGTTTTCTAACGAATGATAAAAATATTTTTTCTATAGTTTTAAAGGTTAAAACTTCAAAGACTATATATATATATATATTACAATGGAATAATGCGAGTATGAAAAGTAAGATGGTTAAGCTTAAATATGGAAAAGTAAAGGACTAGTTTAAACTGGAAAAGAAAAGGACAAGGCATTCTAGTAAAAAATGAAATTATTTTATAGCTTACAATATTGCAGCATTAAGAATTGATTATATAATGTTAAATTGAATTTTTTTTTAAATCTTAACGCTGTAATATTTTCGGGGATTTTAAATGACACCTTTTCCTTTATTATAAATTCAACACATTAGTAAAAAGAAAAATAATAAAATGATGAGATATACCTGAGCTTGAACAGGAAATTGAATGGTCTTGTAGCAGCCGACACTCGCTACAAACTACAGGCAGGAGCTACTTCTCACGATTCGAGATTTGAAATCCATTTCCCCCTGACTTTTCCAATCACCAGCCAGCTCTCAATCACGTGACCGAGTACATAAAAGTCGAAATCATTAACCTTTCTTTCTCTTTCCTCCTGGCTTCAGCTTGTAGCGCAACTGGCGAAAGCCCCAGGCTGAACCTTAGTACTACAAGCTAAAAATGGCTCTTTTCAAACCCCCATTTGATTCCACGTGCGGTACACAAACGAACATGTTTTTATCATGTTAAAGAACATACACCGACACGCACCCACGACAAGACGTCAAGACACTGGTTACCTTTGCCCCTTCTTTCTCTTTTAAGTGGACTGAACTGTTCTCTCAGTAAAGTAAAAAAATTTAAATTTTGGCTTCAGACATGCATATAACAACATTTCAATTGTAATAGACGTGTTTGCCGGGATTTGAACTCGTTTCAGTGGATTTTATATGTCCGTGATTCTAGCTGTTGTATCTATCGGCTATTTTTCGTAACTGACAATTTTATTGAAAGATGACGGGTTGCCACATATCGGTAAATTATGTAGAGTTAAGAAATAGAGTTAAAACGGGACCCAAATGTGCAGAGAAAAAAAAGTGTGTTAAAAAAAAAAAAGGAAAATGAATAACTATAAATATGGCGGGGTCAGAGGGTAGAAAAGTCGACAATATATTAATTCTATCTTTACACAAGAGCACTGAAAACTACTAACCCGTTTCTCTCGTGTACACGCTACTAACGAAGATAACAAATAAAGATGTTTATTAATATAGAATGAAACTCCAGTGCGTTTTCTCATCTCTATAGTCTACAGTAAGTTATATCTCCAGATTATAATTATTTTTTCTTTTCTTTTAAGAAGAAATCATTTGCTCAAATGATATTTTCTCCCTTGGCCGGTGTAACGTAAAATATACTTCCGTAAAAATTATTCTTGTTTAATAATAAGAGAGAAAGCTATTTTTAAGATAGTATTTCTTTTCGATATTCGATACTACCAAAGGTATTTCTGTACAAAACATATCTAAGAACACTGCCAGATATATGAATTCGTTTTGCGTGGAATTTGCAAAAAAAAAAAAAAAAAAAAGGCTCTGCCGTTTCGTAACCTAGAAGAAAGGAACTCACATACAGAAAGTAACTTTTACATAATATATATTCTTTTTCACAAGCATCTCTTTACTTGGACGGAAGGATTGCCATTTGGGATCATGTCTGTGGGGAGTTGATAAGCGCGATATCTGTTCACAGTACATTTAAACCTCCGCATGTTAGCACAGCGTACACACACAATCACACATACACACATACACACATACACATACATGAATATATATATATATATATATATATATATATATATAGATAGATATATAATAGAAAGATAGAGAGGGGAAGAAGAAATTTATATATATATATATATATATATATATATATATATATATATATAGAGAGAGAGAGAGAGAGAGAGAGAGAGAGAGAGAGACGGACAGGGAGAGAGAATGAGAGCGGTGGGAGGGGTCTGAAAGCGATAAACATAAATTCTCGGAGGCCAAATTGAATCCATTCAATTATAAAAACTAGCAATTTCGGCGCGCCCTTTTCCTGGTCCCTGCGGGAGTCTGTCTCGGTACGCTTGGGTGACACTAATTGAAGTTAAATGAATAACTGAAATGAACTAGAAATGCAGACGTTTGCTGAATTTTCAAAAACGTTGCCAATGGCCATATTTTTATTGGTGAATAATAACGGAACTTTCAGTTATATAGAACTAAATGCTCGTTCAACTGCTTTGGACTAAGACCAAAATGTAGTATCTGTTTCTCTTTATAATATATGTAGTCTCTTCTGTCTACGCTCAGGCAAAAGGAAGTCTATCTAGAACGTGGCAGTTTTTTGTTGTTCTAATCCAGAGCGTTTCCCTTATTGAAGAGATGTACTTTTACAGCATTGAACTCTGACCTTGTGTCCAACTTTTCCCTGGTGTGGGGGGGACAGCGTACGGGCGGATACGTTTAAATGTTTCGTTTCGAATCTACACGGCCTACATACGAGGTGCCTTCAATAAGTTTCCAGGGTTTTTTTTCGTGTGGTCACTTTAAATGATAGTACAAACATGAAACTCTGGTTCTTTTTGAAGTAATCTCCTCCGGCTGCAATGCACTTGTACTGTCCCAAAAACTTCTGGAAAGCCTTATGGCACTCCTCTTTCATGAGTGAGTCAATGACCATTGTCACAGCCTCTTTTTTAATTGTCTCATAACGGCAGGCTCTAACGTTTTCATTGAGCTTAGACAATACCCAAGTGACAGGGAGCAACGTTTGGACTATAAGGAAGGTCGGGTACTATCTTGATGCACATCTTCGTCAAATAGTCTGTGACAATGATGTAGTTATGGATTGATGCATTTGCGCAAATCTTCCATATCTTCCGCTCGGACAATCCGCTGTGACAAACCATAAAACTGCATCCGTCATTTCAACAGATGTGCAGCAATACTACACTGAATTTTCCAAAGTCTACGACAATTTTAAATGCCTGTGCAAAAAGTCTGGAAACTTATCGGAGGCACTTCCTTAATTCGAAACAATCAAGCTAGTAATCAGAAGACCCATTTTTTTTTACATGATGGTCAACACTTATCAAGGCCCGGAAGGCACTTGAGGACAAGGGTTATTGCATGTACAGTAATCAATGGGATAGTATCGTAGTAATCGTTAGTATTGGAGATTTGATAAAGTGTCTTACTTAAGGGGGCGATTCATCAGGAATTTGTTTATGTTGGACTTGAAGACATCCAAGTTGTAGTCAGGTGGGAAACGGGCAAACGGAAGAGAGTTCCACAGGCGTGCAATTCTAAGAAAGAAGCGTTGTTCATGGAATATACGTTTTGATTTAGACACAGATAAAGAGTGGGGAACATTATTGACAGTGGTTTCAGCTAAACGGATGTTTATCGTGAAAGATTGGCGAGGGGGGCGAGGGATTTGAGCTCAGCGAGCACCTGCCATAGAAATAACGATAAAACAAAGACAGGCTCGCAACGTCTCTTCTGCGGGAGAGAGGTTGCAGGGAAGAGAAAAGGACACCCCCCCACTAAACCACGAAGTCTATTTTGTCAAGGCAGGATAGGCTGTTTTTAGCTGCTCCTGCCCAGATGTGGCAGCAGTACTCCATCCTTGGACGTACGTGGCTTTTATATAGATAGAGAATTGCATCAGCAGTGAGATATCTTCTGGAACGGTAAAGTCCCCCTCCTCCGCTAGAAACTTATATAATCTCATTTCCATTCCCTGATTCAACAATTCAAGTTTATTTCCTCCCCTCCCACTTCTAATCCTATTAATCACCCTCTCACTCCCACTCTCAAAGTCTTCATACTTAGCTTAAACCTACAATATAGCTCTGCATGTAAACGCGGAAAGGACCAATATGAATAATACATTATTAAAACTTAAGAGCCAGTAAAAAAAAGACGTAGGTTTTACTTATTTTTTAAATTCCTGTTTGCAACTTTTCTTGTTTTTAATTTTATACTTTTTATCATCGCGCTTTCTTCTTTCTTTTTTCTTTCCTTTTTTTATTTTTCTACTATATTCATTAGTTTTTTTTTTCAGTTATATTGAGGATTTCAGCTCGGTTTGATAGGGAGCGTAAGGGGTGATTGATAGGAGTGAAAGGAGAGCAAATAAGCTTGTATTATTTACTTCACACGTAGGTTGTTTTGGCTTCAACAATAGAATAAGAGCATGTATATAATTTCGCATGCATTTAATAGACATATCTAAGAACACTGCCAGATATATAAATTACCTGTGTGGGAAATTTTCAAAAGATAAGCTCAGCCGTTTGGGAGCCTATGAGAAAGGATCTCTTTCTCTCTCTCTCTCTCTCTCTCTCTCTCTCTCTCTCTCTCTCTCTCTCTGACACACACACACACGCACGCACGCACACACACGCACACACACGCACACACACACGGACACACACACACAGACAGACACACACACACACATACAAAGTGACTTTATATAATAGTAGAGATTCGTCCAGTAATACCTTGTGATTTACACATGAAAGGTTTTTAGTTCTCTCCCCCTGCAAGAACTTGGACACTGGGGTCGGAAGTTGAATTGAGAAGTCAACGCCTTTGAGGAAGGACACTTTGACCTGTAAAAATAGCCTGGGCAGGCCCGTAGGCATTGGAGGTAAGGGTACATCAGGCAATTAGCAATAAACAAACCTTTCTCAAAGAAATAAGACAAAGCCTGGGAGGGTGGGCCGCTTAGAACTGCACAAAACCAATGGAATGGTCTAATCTCTGTTGAAAAATATGCACAAGAGAAGGCAATAAAGATAGAAGAGCTGCAAGAGTCAACATACAAAGAAACTCAAAGAAGAATATCGAGAGAATAGTATGTTTATTAATGAGTCACATTTCCGACATTTCTAAAACAGTTTCTTTCTTTCTCGAAATACATAAAATAATTTCTTTTTTTCTAAATTTCATTAAAAAAAAACAAATAAACAAACAAAGAAACAGTTGACAAAAATAGAACATCAGATCGAAAGTAATCTTTATTCGCAAAATAATAACTTCTATTCGGAATCTTAATATAAAAATGTAACGATCGATATATCGATCGCTTTCAGGCACAAACAAATGTGCAACCCTTTTAAAAATCGAATTTCATAACGCGAAAAAGGAAAATGGCGGATTTTTTGAGTTTTTTTTTTTTTTCATCGATGATTTTGTATCGTCTGCGTTTCCTGCCAAATTGGAATAAAAGAAACAGACAATAAAATGGGGAAAATTGAGTAAGACTTAAAAATTTCAAACAAAGATTTGCCGCTGAAATATGAATTTAGAGATTAAAGTCTTGAAGTATTTTGATTAGTTTAAATTTGTATGTATTGCTTGCTATAATAATGGAATGACATGTTTAAAAAATAGCTCTTAATTAATATATGTGCGATAGCATATTTATCGATATAATTATAAAGTGAAGTGGGTAAATATATATATGTGTGTGAACGGGTATTTATATATATATATATATATATATATATATATATATATGTATGTATATATACAGTGATGATCATATTTATTGGCACGGTAAAATAAAAGTTAAATTTTGTCTAGTAAATTCTAAAAAAGGATTAAATTAAAGAAAATAACAAAGTATATTATGTATTTTTAACTGGCCTTTCCGATGCAGAATCGGATTTTAGAAAAAATAAATAACAAAGGAACAACAAACATAATTGCAAAAAACCCTTGTTCAAAATTATTGGCACGATTTATTTAATAATCAATTGTGTAGCCTTTGGTCTTGATTACCTTCCTCAGTCGCTTTTCATAGTTTACAACCAAGTTGTTGCACTCTTCAGTAGTAATTTTAGCCCACTCTTCCTGACAATAATCCTCCAATTGAATAAGATTCTTAGGCTTCCTTTGCATTACCCTCAATTTTAATGTTCTCCATAAATTTTCAATTGGATTAAGGTCTGGGCTTTGTGATGGCCACTCCAAAACATTAATATGATTGTCCTCAAGCCATTTCTTAGTCAGTTTAGCCGAATGCTTTGGGTCATTATCTTGCATGAACCACCAACGACGACCAAGTGAGAGCTCTTTAGCAGAGTCTTTCAGGTTTTCATCCAATATTTTAACATAATCTTCCTTTTTTATGCTACCTGTGACCTTAACAAGTCGCCCTGGTCCAGAGGCAGCAAAGGATCCCCAAAACATCAAACTGCCTCCACCGTGCTTCACTGTGGGTATGGTGTTCTTAGGCAGGAAAGCTTCGCCAGATTTTCTGCAAATATAAGACACTTTATTATGGCCAAATAACTCTATTTTCGTTTCGTCAGTCCATAGAACACGTTTCCAGAATGCAACATCTTTATCAATATGACGTTTTGCAAAGGCTAGCCTTGCTTTCAGGTGCATAGGCTTTAATAAGGGAGTCTTTCTCGGACGACATGCTTTTAAACCAGCTCTCTTCAAAACTCTACCAACTGTATGTCGAGATACATTCACTCCAGAGGTGCTCTGTTCATCAACAATCTCCCCAACAGAGATCCTTGGGTTTTGTTTTACTTGTCGAACAATTTTCCGTTCATCTCTTGGGGAAAGAATCCTTTTTCTCCCTCTACCCTCTAAACTCATAACGTGGCCTTGCGATTTGAACTTGTTTATTATGGCTCTAACAGTGGATTTGGGAAGGTTTAGCTTCTTTGAAATCTTATCATATCCCTCCCCATTGGTATGGCATGCTACAACAAGCTTCCTGACGTCTTCGCTGTGTTCCTTAGTTTTAACCATGGCGATTGAAAATTATAATTTAGTCACTTATAATAGTTTAAATAAATCGCTATCTAAAAATTATCTGAAAAAAATTATTCACTGAATTAGCGTTAAACAAGCATAATATGGCTATAAAAAAGTTCAGAAAGCACGTAAACCGGAAATTGATTGATATTATACTGATACTAAAAGAAAAACAAAGCCGTGCCAATAATTTTGAACAAGGGTTTTTGCAATTATGTTTGTTGTTCCTTTGTTATTTATTTTTTTCTAAAATCCGATTGCTGCATCGGAAAGGCCAGTTAAAAATACATAATATACTTTGTTATTTTCTTTAATTTAATCCCTTTTTTTAGAATTTATTAGACAAAATTTAACTTTTATTTTACCGTGCCAATAAATATGATCATCACTGTATATATATATATATATATATATATATATATATATATATATATATATATATATATATATACCCGTTCACGATAAAGCTATAACCCAAAATTAGATAGACTCGAGCAATTGCATCGACAACGGACAACGCCGACCCAAAGTGGGTTTCGCACCTAGGTCGTCGCACTCATGAAGTGTGTAATTCTGACGACCTAACCATATGGGCCACAGCGCAATCTATTAGCTTTACCTCGATTTTAAATTCTTATATTTTTATCCAGTTCTACATTTTACGATGTGATAATTCTGGGTTCTAGCTTTATCGTGAAAGGTGTATGTGAACGGGTATTTATATATCTATAATATCCTCTTAATGTCTAATATATATATATATATATATATATATATATATATATATATATATATATATATATATATTAAATGTTTATTTTTTTAATATCGTTAATTTCAATGTATACAGTTTTCGTTTAACAGGTCTAGATTGTTATTTTAAAAACCTAATCACTGTTAATTTCGAGTTAAGCTCAATGTATCTATTTAATAGATGCAGAGCATATATAGTCTTAGCATAACACCCAAGATGGCTAACATGTGGCAGCGTGAAGTTGGAATTTCTTTTCCCCAAATACCATGTTTATCATGAAAAAAAAAATCAACTTTTGGTTGTTAACATCAAATTGAAAAATCATCTGAAGAAGTTGGTGGCGACAGGATATTTTTATGGACACATAAATCGTAAAATTACCTTCCCACTAACGAAACAGCTGTAACGAAAAAAAAGAAATCACGGAGAAAATAAACAAAAGTTATAAAAAAGAAAATGTAAGTCTTTGAATTTCAACAAAGTTTTGCTATATATATATATATATATATATATATATATATATATATATATATATATATATTGTTTGTTAGTTTGTTTGCGAACAGGCGATTTGAGCACTCTAAAAGTGGTGGCGGGTGTCTATTTAAATAGACATTCCGACGAGTTATTTACGGGCGTCAATTCCATGGTCGAGTTGGAGAACTGCCGACCGTCAACACGACGATTCTAGGTTCAATCCTTGGCTTGGGACAGATGCTAGTGTAGCGGCACTGATGCGTTGTGATACAACGAAACAGGCTGTATGTCGATGACTGCAAATATATATATATAGTTTTTGTGCATTTAGGCAGCATGTTTTCATTCAGGCAAGTATTGTTGAATAGCAATTGCAAGGGGAATGAAGGGAATTATGAACTTTTATATACCGAGTTCAGGTGAATACAATGACAATCTAGAGTGTTCTACCTAGCGGAAGTCATAAATATTTTATAAACGCTTGTTGAATGCTTTGTGTATAAATGCCAGATCTACTACACATCTATATTACCTGATTTTTTTTCAATAAAAGTTTTAAAATCAAGCTGTAGTGTTGTTTTCTTTAGGGCGACACTTTCATCGTTCCACCCAGTATTGTCGGTTTACATTTGTATTTTAGAAAATCAATACGATTAATATGTCACTGCTCCTCTCTACAGTCCTCCTTCCGTCTCTCTCCTTCTTTTACGTTATCGATATTTCACCCGCCACCTGTACCGCCTTTATAGTCATCATGTTCCAATTCCGTCAATTCGCCATCTCGTGACGTCATCGTTTCCTACGCCTTTTCCACCTTTCTTCTCGACTCGTCCTTGGCCCAATTCTTTCCTTTTCTCCCCCCCACCCATATCTCCTACTCCCACTCTTTTTCTCTCTCAGCCATTCAACGTGACAATCAAAGATCCAAAAAATAAGAAAATGGCGGTACCGAGAAAAAAAAGCCCAAAATGCTGATGAATGTCTTTCCGCGTTTCTATAGAAAATATCGATCACTGCAATTTGTTACAATTGTTCCTGTGTTCTTCCTGGCATTTTTTTTGTTTGTTGCGTATTAGTTTTTTAATTTATTTATTATTATTTATTTATTTTCTTTTTTCTTTTTTTTTCTTTGTCGTAATTTTCGTTTCGATTTCATTTTTTTATTTATTCTAATCTTTTGTTTTCTCTCGCAATAAGTAGACTTTAATCATTTGGTTTCTCTCTTCAGTTTTTTTTTTCATTTATATCTTTCGAGATTATTGGTTCCTTCTCCGTCTCTTTCTATCTTCGTTTTATTTCGTTGTATTTTTATTTCTTCATTTTATTTTATTTCATACTAGCAGGCCGCCCGCCGTAGCCCGGTCATAAAATACACATAAATATTGTATATTAATTAATGCGGAATACTTATTTTTTTATAAACAGAAATACTGCAGGTATTACACGTAGCGCTAAATTACTTTTTAAAATGAAGTCAAAAGAAACAGAAAGAAAGTGAGACATGTGCAGATGAGTATGATATTTATTTTTCTAAACAGTTCACTTCCTGTGAGTAAAAAAAATACTCGATCTGAGATCGAAACAAAAACCAAAGGAAAGTAAGTCAAGTAAGATAACCAGCTTGAAACATCCTTTAAAAGTGTTTTCAAACCTACTTAACTTTAACATAAGTAATCTGTTATGTGAACGATTCACGCATGCGCATTCGTGAAACAGTTTACGAACAGATAAAAATCTGATCACCCGTACGTACCAATTTTTCAATGTTCACCTCTCAGGAGCTTTTTTTCGGATGGAAACCGATTTAAAAGTTTCCACGTGTCTGAATACCATATATGCCAAATTTCAAGTATGTAGGTAAAAAATTCATTGAGTATATAGGTTGAGAGTTGCCCCCACGCACACACATTTTCACTTTTATAGATATATACATTAGCAATAAAGTTTTCTGCTTGTAACATAATAATGTTATTTTTTGTATAACTTAGTTAAATTAATTTACAAATGAACAGACGCGTTTCCGTCCTGTCCGATTGTAGCAAACCAACTCCGCCTTCTTCTTTACTAGTTATACTGCTTCTAAGTCCCCCCTCTCTCTCTTTCAGCGCAAAGCCTGAAAACGTTAAAAACTTTTGATTACGTCATCCTATGACAGTTATGCGTAATAAAATGTGAAGCCATTCCTTATCATATTTTTCTTAGACTGTGCTATATTTTTTTTAACCGTATTTTCGACCTACTCTTGTCATGGATAAAATACTGTTTTACTTTTTGTTGTGGTGTGTCCACGCTGCTAATAATAAACTCTTCCACGTATTATAAAGGCAGGGAGAATATTTGTCTCGGTGTTAGCACACAAGTTATGCAAAAGTCATGCGCATCTTGCAGTCGGACTGACGTATAATCATACCATTTATTTTTTGTATCGATCTATCCTGTTCAATATATTCTATTTTAATTAAATCTCGAGTTGTGTCTTTATTCTGGGCCCTTGTGGAACCACAGCACTTTTCAAAATTATATTTTGTTTTCTTTTTCATTTGACCACAAATCCGCCTGCAGAGGACGCGAGTTCAAAACTCACATTCTGCCTAATAACATTACACACATGAGGAACATTTTAGAAGTGCTGCTTCTTATTTTTTGATTTCGCTCAGAAGGGACTACAAATTGCATTGTTATAATGATTGAACTTATGCAACCGGCGTTTTATTAAAAAAATCACTGCATTTCATTTAAATATGTATGGGGTGGGGTCAGGTGATCTCATGCAATTCCACGTGAACACACTTTATAAAGCCACATCCGCCATCTTTAATCTCTCTCTCAGATCTCATCTGAAGGAAGTCGTATAGCCACACAATGCACACACTAGCATTTTTTTTATTATTACATTCAACTCTTTACAATCTTTACAATTTATATTATAGTTTTTACATACTGACATTATGGATCAAAACATGTTTTTTTCTTGCCAAAAAAAACTACTTTGTATTTTCTTTATTTTGACTTCAAATTGGCTACACTATAACTTAATAACATTACATATATTTCCGAAATAACCATTTTAATCTTTTCCTTTCCTGTGACACGAGGTTCTTTCAATACATTTGCCTTATAATATGTGTATCCCGATGTATATATCAACGTTTTCTGGGCTCAACAACTCTAATAGACTTATTCAATATTTACAATGTGATTCAATATGTCTCCAGAAGTTTTCCTATAGGAACGTTTCTTGACAGTACATATATGAAACTGTAGTCTCCTTCGAAGTAATCTTCTCCGGCTGCAATGCACTTGTTGTACCGTTCCCACAACCTCTGAAAGGCTCCATGGAAATACTCTTGTGTCAGCATGCCAATGACCCTCGTCACAACCCCTTTCATCACATCAATTATCTCATCTAAGGTTTTCCTTGAGCTTAGGGAATAACCAAAATTCACAGGGAGCAATGTTTAGACAATAAGGACGGTGAAGAAGCTGTCTTGGTGCCTATATTGGTCAAATAGTCGTTGACAATAATGCAGTTGTAGATTGTTGCATTCGTGCAAATCTTCCGCATCTCCAGCTCCTCATAAATAATTGTGTATACACTTCCCACTCTGATATCAAACTGTGCAGTTTTTGTTTCTAGAGATACACAACCCTAACCCTAAGCCATGGAAGTATTTATTTGGCCAATCAACTCTTGCATTATGGCTTCCTTACTAGTTCCACACCTATCAACATCTCTGACAGACTCTCTGCCTTCTTTGAATCTCTCACGTGACTTAAAAACTGATGCTCGATTAAGGCAAGATGGTCCAAAAGCAAATTGAAGCATTCCATACGTTTCTGTGGCAGATTTTCAAGTTAAAAACAGAATTTTATTGCATGCCGTTCTTCTGAAGTGCCCTCATGCCCAGATTGCACTTTTGAAATTCACCAGTTGTGGCAATTCATCTTTTGTATGGTATCTTGCAATTCCTGCTGTAGCTGTTCATTTGAACCTGAAATCATAATTATTTTCCAACTCATAAGACGTGTAGCAATAACATACTGAATTTTCAAGGGTTTCTGAACAAAAAAGACTGGAAACGTATTTTATTACATTTACAATAGTTCCCAACTTTTGTTCTGTATTTTTGCTCCGTATTTTTGTTCCGTATTTTTGCTCCGTATTATTGTTCCGTATTTTTGTTCCATATTTTTGTTCCGTATTTTTGTTACGTATTATTGTTCCGTATTTTTGTTCCGTATTTTTGTTCCGTATTTTTGTTCCGTATTTTTGTTCCGTATTTTTTTTCCGTATTATTGTTCCGTATTTTTGTTTCATATTTTTGTTCCATATTTTTGTTCCGTATTATTGTTCCGTATTTTTGTTCCGTATTTTTGTTCCGTATTTTTGCTCCGTATTATTGTTCCGTATTTTTGTTCCGTATTTTTGTTCCGTATTATTGTTTCGTATTTTTGTTTCGTATTATTGTTCCATATTTTTGTTCCGTATTTTTGTTCCATATTTTTGTTCCGTATTTTTGTTCCGTATTATTGTTCCGTATTATTGTTCCGTATTTTTGTTTCATATTATTGTTCCGTATTTTTGTTCCATATTTTTGTTTCGTATTTTTGTTTCGTATTTTTGTTCCATATTTTTGTTCTGTATTTTTGTTCCGTATTTTTTTTTCGTATTTTTGTTCCGTATTTTTGTTCCATATCTTTGTACCGTATTATTGTTCCATATTTTTGTTCCGTATTCATTTCTTTAAATTTGTTTAATTTCAGTTCGTATTTGAAAGCCTTGAACTGCATCGATGTGTTGAAACAGAAATGCAATCGGAATCAAAAGGAACGCATGGAAATGGCGTTGATTAACTTTGGCCAAACGCAGGATGAGCTCAACAAACTCTGCAAAGATGACAGAATTTATGAACGTAAGTTTCCTCGCATCTTTTGGCGTTATGTTAGTATCTCTTTTTTTTGCCAGCATCTTTCTTCATCTTTTAAAACGGATATTAAAACATTCCATTTTTTTATTAGTCCTCCGACAAAAGGAAGGTGGACCTTTGAATTTATCCTTGTCCGTTCGTCTGTCCGCATTTTTCTCAATAACTACGCCTTAGAATTGTTTGAAATTTTGCACAAACATGAAACATGATATGAGTAAAAGAGTAACTGTACGGATTTTCCGAGGAAACTCCGGTGATCCCCTCTGGGAATGCTTTTCGGTTTAAAATGGCTAAAATTGACACTTTATGTGCTTATTAAAAAAAAAATGGTGCCTTGAATTTTTATAAAACTTTCTGAAAAGTTGTAACTAACTGATTTCTATATACTTTTGTTTGTCTCTACTTCGTGATAACTCTTGGGTGTGCCCCAGGGGATCTGCTAGGGCTAATAAAAGCACTCTATTTTTGGGACAAATTTTACCATATTTGTCCAAAATTTTCTGTGTATGGCTATCTAGCAGTTTTGCATGGTGCTGAACTCAAATTAAAATATGTTAAGGCCTTGGGGACTTTGGGGGCTAAATGGGGGGGGGATGATGGACTTAGTCATGTATTTATTTAATTCTTTTTTGCATGGTGCAGAAATCAAATTTACATATGTTAAGGCCTAAAACTGCATCGTTTGTTCATTTTCACCAAGATTTGCCGTCCCTTGGAGAATTTTGGAGATTAATGGGGGGGCATTGCTGAACTTAGTCATGTTTTTTTATGCCTCGTTCACTGAGCATTCACAGGGGACCATACGTGCTTCACCTGTTTTTCTTAATCCTGCCTGGTTCTAAGAAACTTATTGGATGATTCTTTTATAATATATCGATGCGGGTAAATGAAATAGTATTTATTTAAAACCTAATTGATTCTATAAGACTTATTGGGTATTTCTTAATCACAGTAGATGTAATGTTCTTTTCTGAATACCGTTTCATTCTAAGAGACTTATTGGAGGTTTATTATATCATCTCCTTATCCCACCAAATGTAATCGTGTTTCTTTGATCTTTTCTGAATCTAGCAGACTTCTTGAGTGTGTTATTTATTATATCTTTATCCCAATAAATTGAATAGTAATTTTTTAATCATGGCTGATTCTAAGATACATATTTGTGTTATATCTTCATAACATACAATTTTAATGGCGTTCTCTGAATCAGATATAATTCTAACAGACATTGGATGTTTCTTCTACCTTATCTTGATGCCAATATATTTAATGTTTTTTTTTTTCAAATCATACTTTCTGCTAAAAGACGTATTGGGTGTTTATTATGTCATATAAGTATCACTGCAGTTGTAATGGTGTTTTCTGAATCCTGCATAATTCTAACGGGCGTGTTGAATCAATTTTACTATATCTTGATCCCAATATATTTAATTTTTTTTTTTTACAAATCATATGTTATTCTTAGACAAAAGTAAACGCGTTATCATATATAAAACCCAGCAAATTTAGTGGTGTATTGTTTTAAATTCTGTCTGATTATAACACGATCAGCCGGTCACACGCGTATGACTGGCTTCACGTTTTACACTAATTGTCTTAGAAATGGTTACGGGAAGACGTGAAGATCGCCAGTGATTAGGGTCTGTGTATCAAGAAGAAAATCATACCTGAGATATTGGATGTGGGTGTGGCTCCTTTATTTTCTCAAAATGACCTCTTCACCCTAGTGACACTCTGGTTTGAATTTTCTTTCTTCGTCCTCCGGACCGCTTCGTTGTATGATGGAGGCATTCATGGCGGACCCAATAAAACACACAACATGACATAATCGTAATATTTATGATTCATAATTATTTATTTTACAAAAATATATATTACAAAAACAATTTACACTTTATATATCCTACAATTATTAACTAACTATACTTAACTAGTGCTGAGGGGAAGGGGGTCACCCACTCTCGTTCAGAGAGAGACGGAAACACTCCTGCTCACCTCATGTCGTATGGCTGAAAAAGTATCGATCTAGAAAGGGAATTCTGGGATTGCATTTCTTTGTGTCTCTACTCTTATGGCCAAATCACTAGTCGGCTATGCTGTAGAGTGTGTTACAACCGTGGCACTGAAATAAACTATGTTTAAATACTTATTGAACGTTACTTTATTGTATATGGATGCCAACAGATTTAGTAATGTTCTTTTTGAACCCAAGTTAACTCTAACAGACTTATTCAATATTTATTTAACCATATTTCAATTTTTGTGCATTAATTCGTGCTTTTTTAAAAATTTGCATGATTCTTATAGACTAGGGGTGCTACCGGCTTTGCCTGGGCGTAAAATACGCTTAAATATGTTATTTTAATTTGTCCACATTTCGTATATATTATTATTAGGGCTATGGCAACAGCATACTCTTTTCATTATTTTGCCTCTCGAGTATATACTTGACACAGTTAGACACAATTAATAAACGGAGAACCACATTACTGTATATAAAAGCATACAATATATCAACGGATACACACTCGAGAGTCAAAACAATGAAAAGAATATGCTGTTGCCATAGCCCGTATAATTATAGAGTCGTAATTTAAAAAGTAAAAAAAAAGTATTTAGGTGCCCTCAGCAAGAATCGAAACCGAAACTGTAGCATTCAAAGCTAGTGACGATACCACTGTACAACGTGACACGCATATAATCTGACTAAAAATTAAAGATTAAAAATAAACTAAATTGAATGTACAAAATGGTTAACGGTTTTTTCAATGTTGCTCTGTTATTGACCCCTTAAATACAATTTTAACCGTCTACAGACCCATAAAAAGAACGGCCTGTAAAAAAAAAATCCAATCATTTGAGGCCGCTATCGCAGCTCTACGGCTTTCAGTTTCGGAGGAGAGAATGTCTGAAAATATGAAGATAGACAGACCGACAGACAGACATGCTGTCATACAGACAGACCGACAGACAGACAGATATATATAGCCGTTTATATATTAGATTTATCCCGGCAAATTTAATAGTGTATTGTTTAAAATTTTGTGTTATTTTAAAATACTTATTTGGTGTTTTCTTTATCGTTTGTTGATTTCAATAGGCGTAGTAATGTTTTCTGAACCTAACTTAACTCTAAAAGACTTATTCAATATTTATTTAATCATATTTCAATCTTTTTTCTATTAATTCGTTCTTGATTCTTATAGATTATTGGAGATTGTAGGTCATATCTTGATAGCGATAGTTCTTACAGTGTTTTCCACGTTCTGCTTTAACTGCAGGATGCGTATTGAACTTGAGCAGTTTTTGGATGAGGTAGAACGGTTTATGTCCAGTATGTATTAACGAATTCACCCGGTGTTTGTATACATAATTTTGATGTGCCTAAGGTGGTGATTCAGTTTTGTCTATGTTTAAGTACTAAACTGATCACCCTCTTTATGTCCATCAGAATTGCATGCACTTCTAGCGGTTCGTGTGTCGTGTTGCCCGGGTATTTCCTTAGTGTTTTTTCTTATCGAGTCATCTTACTAATTTATGATAGAAGTAATGCGTTGAGAATGAAGGAGTCAGACGTAGTCACGCTGTAATTTAAATACAGTTTTAAATACAATATCAATTATTCATGAAAAGTTTGTAAAAGTATTAATAATCAGGAAAATACAAATAAAAAGCAAAGTATTATGGTTTATCTGCGTAGTTGATTAAGTGAAATACTTTTAATTTTTTTTTTCTGAGTCCAGCGACAAGGAGACAACCGGAAGCAATGTCAAGATAAGTAAAGCACACATACAGCACCTGAGATTCCTCAATGGTCACCTCTTTTAGGTCTGACCAGACTAAAACTAGATTAACTTTGATGATCTAACGGAAACCAGGGTGTCAACGTGATTATGCCGTATGTCGGAAATAAAATATCAATTATGCATAATATTAGTTTAATATTTGAGAAGTAAGTATAATCTAAGATTTTAGAAATAACAGTTAATTATTCGTGAAATGATAATAATTTTATATTTTAGAGATTATAGTTTAATATTTGATAAGTAAAAAAAAAAATAAAATATGATTCTTATACTACAAAATTCCGGGTCATGGCTAAATTGCAAATTACTGTTAATGCCGACATATAATACGTTAAAATAGTAACACATTCTTTTTAAATAAAAAGTAAAACGTTAAAGATCTACAAAGATTGGATTTGTACTATTAAAACGAGCGACATTTGTGCAACGTTATTTATTTTTCTACAGACCACACCATTCTATATGCTCTTTTCCAAACTTCTTTTTATACATAGGTCTTGAAAATCACTCACTTTTTTGCCGTCATTCTTAAATCGACGAATCTGTCTTCTAACTGTGTTGACATTAACTGCATTGACTTCGTAACCATTAAACAGGCATCAATTAATGTTCAATTTTTTTAATGCATCTAAAACCAAGCTTCTCTCTTTACATCATCAACATTCTAATCCACATTTGTCATCAATTGAAATGAATGGCTCTCGTCTTCAGGAGGCCTCAAGTTTTGACAAGCTTCTGGGCTTGACCATTACTCCTGATCTTAAATGGAACACGTATATCAAATCTGTTGCCAAGGCCGCTGGAAAAATGGTGGGATCTTTCTATCGATCCAGTAGATATCTCACTGCTGATGCTATTCTCTATCTATATAAGAGCCAGGTACGTCCAAGGATGGAATACTGTTGCCACATCTGGGCAGGAGCTGCTAGAAAGGACTTGGCCTGCCTTGATAGAGTTCAAAATAGACTTCGTAGCCTCGTAGGAGATGTCCTTTTCTCCTCCTTGCAACCTCTATCTCACAGAAGAGATGTTGCGAGTTTGTCTCTGATGTATCGTTATTTTCATGGAAAGTGTTCAACTGAGCTTCAATCTATGGTCCCCCCTCGCCAAACTTTCACAAGAAACACTCGTCTAGCTGTAAACACTATCAATAATTTCCCCCACTCTTTATCTGTCCCTAAACCTAAACGTAGATTCCATGAACAAAGCTTCTTTCTTAGAACTGCACGCCTGTGGAATTGTCTTCCGTTTTCCTGCTTTCCGGCTGACTACAATATGGTTTTTGTTCAAGTCTAAAGTAAATAAGTTCTTGATGAGCCGTTCCATATAAGTTATTAAATTTACCAAATTTTCATTACTAATGATTACTATATTGACCAACTTCTACTGTACACTCTTTAACCCTTATCCTTGAGTGGCCTCTGGGCCTTGATAATGTGGTGATGCCTTTGTAAAAAAAAAAAAAAAAAAAAAATGGGGGGGGGGCGGGGGTTCATGGAGGTATCCAATGACGCATCTCTTCTTCTAATGCAGGTCCATGACATTGTCAGAATCTCACACCGTAAATATTTGCAACAGAAAGATAATACGTTCAGGTCATGAGTGAATAAGTTCAGTCATCATAATGCAATTACATTTGATCCATTCGGGCAGATTGAAAAATAGGAGGCATTACTTTTGGAACGTCCCTCGTAATACAAATTTGATGAGAAGAATCAAGTATTTTGCTTTTGATTTTCAAATATGCTTATAATTTGTCTTTATATTAGATTTCCAGTAGCTTACTACTGGGCGTTTCCCGGTCGTACAATACGCTTAAACATGATATTTTAATTCATACAGATTGCGTATATATTATTATAGAATCAATCCTCTGTTGATTATTATATATTAAAAGGAATAATTTGAACGATGGAATAATTCACAAAAAAAATAAAAAAATAAAAAAAATAAATAATAATGATAATATCGTTCATCAAATTCTGCCCGTGTTTGTTTACAATCTAAGGCCAGCTGATATTTTGACTTGGCTATCTTAAAAAAACAGTCTTTCTTCTCTTATAAATAAAAAAGAAGACATTTTACAGAAGAATATGTTATCTCCTTTGGCCGGTGTAACGTAGAATATTCCCCTGTGAAAATTCTTCTTTATCTATAAAAGAACAAAATATATTAAGATCGGATTTTTCATATTTTAGATAATTATTGGATTAATGTCTGTATAAAACATATAAAAAAAACACTGCCAAACATATAAATTACCTTTGCATGAAATTTGCAAAAGATAGGTTCAGTCGTTTCGGAACATATGAGGAAGGAACTCTCACACACAAAATAGTAAATATAATTTATATAATAGTAAATAGATAGATAGAAAGATAGATAAATAGATATAGATTCAGATATTAATAGAGATTAGCATAAATATCCTCAAATCTTTAATATCCTTGTCACCGAGTGAAATATCGGTAACTTTCGAGTAAAAGAGTCCATTTTGATTGCTAAATTGCGCCCTAAAATAAATCGCCGACACGAAATAGTATTCACATTTTTAGTTTGTTACACACATCTCACAAAACATGGGAAAATAAATAAAATGTAGAAAAAGGAATAAATAAGTAATTAAATAAAAAGCAATAAACAAATAATAAAAAAGGAAATGAACAAATTCAATCAATAACATCAATCAGATGAATAGTCGAACATTAAATAGACACTATAAAACACAATAGAAACTGAACACAGAGCGCCATTTGTACAGTCAACAAGCAATAAAAATAACCGGAATACAGGATTAAATTGATAGGAAATAAAATAAATGAATAAACGAAATAAATAACTAAACTTTAATAAATACAAGTAAACTTTATCGAACACGGAATAAAATAAACAAATAAATGAAAAAAAAATAATAGATAGTTAAAGCAAATAAAATGTACGGCACAATTACGTTGACACGCCTGTTCTCGCCAGATCACCGAAGTTAAGCAACGTTGAGCCTGGCCAGTACTAGATGGGTAACTATTTGGGAAGGCTAGGCGCTGTATGTACCTTCTGCGAAGGTTGGGCGTAGGGCCAGCACCCTCACCCTGTAAAAAGAACCCCTCGCTACAAAAGCATCTACAAAGTTGTAGATGGCCAATGCCTCTCCAGGGGCTCAAAGGCTATGGGTGGGGTAAAGCAAATATATAAGATATAAAAATTCACTAAAAATATTTAAAAAATAAAAAAACAAATATATATAAAACAACCTCTACAAAACGCACAGACGAAATTAGACTAAAATTCAAAATAAATGTTTACTTACATACGTAATAAAAATGGACTAAAGTTAAAATCCATGAAATTTGAAAAGAAGATGTTCATTGGACAACATAATAATATACTAGGTGTCTTGAATAGGTATATATACTTTTTTTCGTATGGGCACTTTTATTGATAGTACGCACATGTAACTCTAGTCCGTTTCGGAGTAATCTCCTCCGGCTACAATGCACTTGTGGTACCGTTCCAATAACGTCTGGAAGTCTTCTTGTATGAGCGTCAATGACCGTTGCCACGCCCTTTTTCATCTCTTTAATCGTCTCATAACGACAACCTCTAAAATTTTTCTTTAGCTTAGGGAATAACCAAAAGTAACCAGGAGCAAGGTCAGGACTATATAGAGGTGGACGAAATGTCTTGATGTTTATCTTGGTCAAATAGTCTGTGACAACTATGTATCTTCTCTGAGCAGCCTTAAGACAAAATTCCCACAAAACTCCGCATCTTCAGCTCCTCGCGAATAATTGCGTATACAGTTCCCACACTGACATCAAACTGTGCACTTGTTGTCTCTATAGACACACGACGGTCTTTATCCATGAACTTCTTTATTTGTCCAATCAACTCTGGTGTTCTGACTTCTTTACTCCTCCCATTTGTTCTTGTCCATTTGAAATTTAAATTGATTTGATTGACGAATGAGCGATTACACCGATTTCTATGACACTAAAAGTATTACAAGTGTGGAACATTTGTTCATCCACCTTAAATCAGTATGTTAATGCTAAAAATCTTATGAGATAACTGACAATCTTGTCAGTTATCTCATAAGATTTATAGGAATAAATTAGGGAATTTTCAAGAGACCATGAAAATCTTAAATCCTGTACAAAAAATATCTGGAAAACTTATTTAAGTCACCTTATATATATATATATATATATATATATATATATATATATATATATATATATATATATATATATATATATATATATATATATATAAAATAAAAATTACAATTAAATTTACCAAAATGATCCGAGATGGTAAAATTAAAGTATATTATAAATATTAAAAAATTAATATTATAAAGTTATCTCAGCCAGATGTAAAAGCTCGATAAAACCAAATAGGAGATAGAGCTTATAATACAAATACATTTGCATGCAAAATCCGATCCCGCATTTTGTTAATTCCTACCCTCTGATGAGAAGGAAAGTATTTCTTCGAAACTCCGCGGATTAGGACTATCCACTTATCTAGTGTTTCCTTTTCAGATTAAATATGTTTTTAACTTATTTCAAAGTGTTTTTAACATGTTTTATTAATTGTTTGCTCGTATATATATATATATATATATATATATATATATATATATATATATACTTGTAGGGTGACCAGACGTTGCTCGGGATTTAAGCAGGGTGAACTAATGTCCCACACTTCTAATACTTTTATTGTCATCGAAATAGGTGAAATCGACCATTCGTCAATCTAATCGATCGATTGTCTGCTCTAGTCAGGAACTCACTGCTGTGCACTGGGAGAGGCTTCACCTGCCTCCCCGTATTGACTTAGTCCACAATTCATTGTAGACTGCATTGTAATGTAGAGAACCTACTGTTGATTTTATGAAATTATTTTTAATTTTATGTATTGACTTGAATTAAGTTTGAAATGCAAAACTCAAGCACAATGATTCAATTATACTCTAAACAGAAGCGTTCATTTCGAACGCGCCTCTATCATATCGAAGGGCATACTGTTGATTTTATAGGCCAAGCTATTCTGCTTGTTTTGTGGTAAAACTTCTTGAATGCAATTATGTTGGTAGGCTTCCTTAAAGCGTAAACTTTGACGAAACTGGGATTTTCTTCTTTAATCGGATTTCTCCGATTATCGATTTTTAATACTTATCAGAGGTATTCGGATAAAATATTACTATCAAAAATCACGCCAGGCACATAAGGCACGTGTGCGTGAAATTAAAAAAAAATCGGCCCAATTGTTTTGGAGTCTATAGGGAACGAACTCACACAGATAAAGTGCTTTTTTATAATATAAATCTCACCTCTCTATTTAAATGTATGTATGTATGTCTGCCTAAAACTTTCGGCAATGGCGACGGATTTTCACGAGATCGATATCGTTCGGACAACAAATATCGAAAAATTTGCAAAAGCATCAAATCATTTACCCTCAGCTGGGCACTTTTCTACAAAGAGGGATCGCTTTTATCCACAATACTTTCGTAAGTATTCCCTCTTTTCGGTTGACTAGCCTTAATTTAACATTCGTCACTTTCGGTTTGGCGATGGGCGCAACAGAAAAGACGTCACGTTTTTATTTTACGTTCTTTTTCTCCTTCACGATACGGGTTTGAGCCTGTCTGCCTACTTACCAGTTTTTTGTTTTTTTTGCTCAACACATACCTCCAAACACTTGGGCAACGCCGGGCACCCAGGCTAGTCATAGATAACGCAGAAACGGTTGGTTAAACAAATAAAATAAATAAATAAATGAAGTTGTTTAAAATTTGGATTTACAATTAAGAAAAAGTTGAAATGATAAATGGTTAAGTAAAAAAAATACATATTTACAATTAAGAAAAAGTTGAAATGATAAATGCTTAAGTAAAAAAAATATATATTTACAATTAAGAAAAAGTTGAAATGATAAATGGTTAAGTAAAAAAAATACATATTTACAATTAAGATTGAATAAATGTTTATTTTACACCTTTTTTTTTAACAAATTGCTTTAATTGTTTACTTTTCGCGACTTCGTCTCTCTTTCTTTTTTCTCGCAGGGTACGCCTTGTACCATACGTGTTACATACGTGCCAGTTCGGATACGGACAGCTGTCTCAACAAGTACATCAACAAACCCGTGAGCATTTTCACAAAACTTAAATATTCCTCGAGACATGAGCTCTGCAAGTAAGTCAATCTTTTGAATCATTTTATTTCAGAGAAGGGGTGAGATTTTGCTATTCGTTGGGTTAGTCGAAAATCTATTTATAGAAGGACATTTCATCAAAGTACTTGTAAAACAGACATAGGGATGCAACATTGCGACTACGGGACGTAGATCGAAGCTTTGTGCATGACTTATTCGATTTAAGACTTTTTAAAATCCTATCTAATCGAGAAAGACTGGTGGTAGATTGTGACAATAGGACAAGGGTCGGAGCTTGGTTGATAGTACAAGACCTATTAATTTGAAGGCTCTTATTTGGAACCTGTCTAATAGGGAGTGGTAGATGCAGTAACCAAGATGCGGCAATAATACTCCATACATGGACGAATCCTGGCTTTGTAGAGATAAAAGATAACCTCTGGAGTGATTAGCTTTCTAGCATATTAGAGCGAGCCCACTTTCTTTGCAGCAGCTTTGGCAATGTATTCAATATATTGCTTGGCTGTCATCATTGATTGGTAAGCGAAATGGCTCATCTGCATTGTTGGTGACACAGATTAGTCAACCGGTTTTATTTTGCTACTTATAGGGTTAGTCGATGGTATTTACGTCGAGGAGGGGGCGCAACTGTTACGAATTCATCAAAGTATATTCAAATAGATTAGTCGTAAAACAGACACAGAAATTCAACATTGGGGCTGTCGTTTTCAACTTTAAAGTATAGAGAACAGAAA
The DNA here is from genome assembly GCF_053919585.1 of Euprymna scolopes. Classification (NCBI taxonomy): domain Eukaryota; kingdom Metazoa; phylum Mollusca; class Cephalopoda; order Sepiida; family Sepiolidae; genus Euprymna; species Euprymna scolopes. The sequence goes on along the minus strand of NC_136521.1, from coordinate 54,145,068 downwards.
CATATAAAACACAAACACTAACACATTCTGCAATTATTAGTTGAAATCTGTATATGTGTGTGTGACACCATCGACTCTTCGCACGCTAAGGTTCACATCTTACTTCTGTCTTGTTCGTTTGTTTATGTTAGCTCATCTCAATCTCCCAACGTTTCATGACTACTGTATATGCGAAACAGGAATAGGACAGGAGCTTGGTTAACAGTTCGGAACCGATTAGATCAGATCAGATACTCTTGTATATATATATATATATAAGGAGGCTCTTTCAGTCTTGGACGGACTATGGATACTCAGAAAAGGTTGGTTGCGCGTGAAATTTTTTTTTGTGCCAGGAGTTGTGCAATATCCAACCACACCTCTCCTGAGACGACATTGTTAAATACCAGTGCCAAGTGAAGTACAGGACGACTGGAAACAAATGCCGAGATAAGCGGAGAGCACATACAGCGCCTAAAATTCTCAAATGGTCATCCATCTGTTACTAACCAGGCTCAACGTTGCTTAACTTCGGTGATCTGATGGGAACCGGTGTGTCAACGCGATTATGACGTATTATTATTATTATTATTATTATTATTATTATTATTAATAATAATAATAATAATAATATATATACATATATATATGTATATATACATATATATATGCTTACTTATATATACATACATATATATACATATATATGCATATATATACATACATATATATACATATATATTTACACACACATATGTATATACACGGCATAATAACGTTTGTACACCGATTCCCATCAGATCAGCGAAGTTAAGCAACGATTACCCTGGCCAGTAACAGAGGAGTGACCATTTCAGATTTCCAGATGCTGTACTTTTTGCTTATTCCTTGTCTTGGTTTCCTTTACGAAAGAATCCACAACGTGTTGGGTCTGAATGTTTACACATGTATAAACGTATGTGTCGCGTTACACTGAACTAAAGAATACTGTCACTTTGAAGTTATGATAAACCAACTCTGTTGAACGTTATGCCATGTGTTGATTGATAACTAAGCGCAATTCTTTTTTTCTTTCTCTCTTTATTTCCCTTGCAGCACGATGAAACGCGTCTACAATTGTATCGAAGTGGCCATAACGAGAAAATGCAACAGGAATGCAGCCAAATTGGTCGAGTACCTGCTCACGCCGATGGTCAAAGACAGTGCACATTGTACATTTAAGGACCTACCAACGGTAGGTATTGAACATTTAAACATTTTTTTCGTTTTAACCTGGCAAAAATATCCGGAGTTACCTCGGGTGTTTTAAAAATCTTATTGACCCCAAAACGTCATATTGCCATATAGAAGTAAGAGGTTCCAGCAGAGACATGTATGCATATACGTAGCTATATTTGTGTGCATAACTAAATACACTATGTCTATCGATCTATCTATCAGCTTTTATATATATGTATGTATATAATGGACAAAGATGGCTGTTGGAACAAACACGCGATCTTGAGTCTCCAATCCACTCTTTTCTTCTTTCGATATTATAGGGTCATGCATATTTTTCTAAGAAAATAATTTCTCATATTTCTGAAGAGTATATGCACGAAATAGACCGTTGTTTTCCTACATAAAGAAAAGAATCTGTAAAAAATGTCCACAAAATAATTTAACATGTTAAAGGAGCTGTTTTGTATGAAAAATAAATATTCTGATCTTGCAATGTAACTATATTGTTATCGGTTTATATATATATATATATATATATATATATATATATATATATATATATATATATATATATATATATATATATACATCTATGTTTATATCTATGTATATATGTATGTATGTATATGTAGGTATATATACATACATGTTTATATGTATGTATATATGTATGTATGTATATGTATGTATATGTCAGGTCATGTCATGTGCTACTGGTACCATGTAACCCAGTACTACCAGCCTCATGGTCGGGTCACCGGCGACTAAACTGGTTCACCCACCAGACTTGTTCGGTGAGGAGGGCGGCTAGTCTCCCTGAAGGATTAAAAACAAGACCTTCCAAAGGGCGAATGAACTCTTTTTCTGGGTCAACGGCCAACTAGCACCGTGTATATTTGTGTGTGTGTATATGTGTATTGGGGCGGAGAAGGCTCCCGTAAGCAGTGGTGAAGGCAACCTTTCTAGGAGAAGCAAATCTCTGATTAAAAAAAACATAAAGCGGGAGACCAGTACCCGCATTAAGCTGGTCTGCAGTTTAATTTGTTGCTGGCTATCTTGCTCTTGCTTGTTGCTGGATCTCAACATTTTGAACCGAGAGAGAGACTTAGCTGTCGTACAAAGCTAAGACTCTGTAACATCAACTGTGTATAGATACTCCCTCAGGCATTTGGACTCATGGATTTAAAATGTCTGAGGGAGTGGCACTCGTCTAACAAGAGACGTTGCAATCATCATGTATATGTATGCATATGTATATGCATGTATGTATATATGTATGTATATGTATGTATATATATGTATGTATATGACTATATCTATGCATATATATGTATGTATATATATGTATGTATATGTATATATATACATGTACATATGTGCGTATATGCATATATATATATTATATATATATGTATATACATATGTATATATGCGAGTGGGTGTATGTGCTTCAACTTGTATATTACTTGAAATATTATTTAAAGTTCTATACTAAATGTCTGTATATTTCTTTTTATTGTAGACAACTACGACCACCAGAGTAACTACGCCGGTTCGAATCATTGTGCAAGCTGACGGTCGGGACAGCAACCGATACCCAAGTGGATCCGCAGTTCGATTTTCCCCAAGCTTTTACTTAGTTTTCCTCATAGCAACGTTTTGGTTGTTCTCGTGGCGGATTAATTAGAATGCTCGAGAAACAGCGTGCACTTTGTTGGAATGTGAACCGAAAACAAACATTCTAGAAAAAACAAAAAACGAAAAAAAAAAAAAAATAAATAAATAAAAGAAAGACGCAACAACAAAGAAACAACAATAAAAAATTGAAAAAAAAATAACAAATAAATAAAACATTAATAATTATTGACAGAAGAACTGAGTGAGGTTTTATTATCACGAACAAAACAAATGTTGATATTATGTTGTCGACCGCCATATTGGATGCTAACCTGATATTTGAAGAACTACATCAAAGTAACCAAACAATATACCGTAGTTAATTGAACCAGAAACAAAACAAAATTTATTAGAAAATAACCATATAAATCTTATAAGCTATATAATAACACGCTAAGGAGTTTTCTTTTTCGAAGTATACGTTATCACCTTTCACACATGTTAAAAAAACAATTAGGATGGTCCGATCAGCAAATATTGTGATTGGTGATTAATCTGATGTAAAAAATTCCGCCTTTACAAAATTTTAAAATACATTGTTTCAATATCAAATTATGTCGCCCCATCGATTAAAACAGTACTGTTTTAAATAAATATATTCAAAATGGTGGCATTCGTTTTATTGATTTGAAAAAAAAATATTTTGCTGACAATGGTTTTATGCTAGAAACACAAAGAATATTTATTGTTTTAAAGACAATTCAAGTGTTATTTTTTTTAACAAATTCCCAAAAGGTTAATTGTTTGTGTAATTCACTAAATAATATTTAGTTGAAAATATTAGGTTGGTGCAATTATATTATTTAGTTGATAGTATTAGGTTGATGTCATTAGGTTGGTGCAAAAATAATGCCGTTTTTTTATTAGATATATATACGTCAAAAACGATATTATTTTTGCACCAACCTAATAATAGTTACTTTTACGCTAGATAAAGGAATCTTTATTTCGTAATAGTATTGAATCTCACAGACATTTATTTTTTAAATAGGGATTTTCTTAACAGTAAATTATACACATTTATGTAAAAAGCGCTACGGAATTTTCACGAGATTCCGGGAATTCATACAATTATAAAACTACGCTCTACGCGTCTGTATGTACGTTATCACCTTACTCCTACGTAAATGATAGATTAATAGTTAATAAGTAATAGATTGTTCGACTAGCACAGCTGGTTATTGGAGATTAATTTGATGTAAAATATTACGAATTTAGTCATTTTAAAATTAATTGTTCTAAAATCATATAATGTTTTAACGCCGACTATAACAGCTCAGTTTTACAGAATGATATCTCTAAAACTAGACTTTGTTTTTGTGTTTTATGGCGTATTTATCAGAATGGGCAGACAACTCCTAATCATAACTGACACACTATTATAGGAAAAAAACAAAAACAAATTTTAACAAAAAACAAAAATGAAAGATGAAAATCTACAAAAATGATAATTAGCACAAAGATTGAACAGCTAACTATAATTAATTAAAACAGAAACACAAAAAAATAATTATCCTTTCCCAAAAAACAACAACGAAATAACCGTATATAGATGATAATATTATTAGATACTAGCGGCTGCGCCGCGTCGGCACACACAACGCCAAGTTAAGCACAAAATCGAGTACACTCAACATCAAGTACACTCAACATCGTCTTACCATTAACGCCCACCCTATGAACTCGGAGTATAAGAAATTCCCATATGGACAAAACAAAATTACTGAATAAAAAAAGTAAAAAATCCCTAACTAAATGAGTAAACGTTGGATAAAATGATGGTTAAAATTATTACGAATTTGCCAGGATTCGAACCTGAAATCTTCTGATCCGTAGTTAGACGCGTTATATATTGCGACACAAGTCCTGTCCGTATACCGTAAGATGTTACCGCCACTGTATACAAACAGTGCAACATTTCGTTGACATGGGTAGATAACTTTTTCGAAAATTGCACGAAACGGAACAAAAAAAAACCCCTTATTTCGGGCTTTTTGTGTTACTCGGCGTTGTTCGTTACGAACCATATATAGATAAAGACACCTTTCAGGGAAAAATTTTTTTTTTTCAATTCGGTGCATCCGTTCGAAAGTTTGATTGGTATATATATATATATATATATAAATATATATATATAAATATATATATATATATAAATATATATATATAAATATATATATATAAATATATATATATATATATATAAATATATATATAAATATATATATATAAATATATATATATATATATATAAATATATATATATATATATATATAAATATATATATATATATAAATATATATATATAAATATATGTATAAATATATATGTATAAATATATATATATATAAATATATATATATAAATATATATATATATATAAATATAAATATATATATATACATATATATATATAAATATATATATATAATATATATATATATATATATATATATATATATGTATATGCACCCCCCCCTCACACGAATAAATAACGTACCTTATCTTCTTTTACACATAATACAAAAAAGATAAATAAATAACTGTGAGGTGGATATTGCTTTTCCGAAAAACTAAAAGCTAAAAAAAAAAATAACAATTTCAAAATGAATTATTCCAAAACCGAATAAAACAACATAGATGAAATTCTATCGCAAATCAACTAAACTAGCTTGTAAAAAAAAACGCTTTGCATTCTTGTGAATATTTGAAACTTTTAATCGTTACAGTTTTTAATAAACCGAAATTTGGTAAAATGGAATTTCGGTTTATTTATTCAAAAAGGAATTTACCTGAGAATTCATTAAAAGTCAGAAAGAAATCGCTTTTTTCTAAAATATTTAAATTGTTCTATATAAAATTTTATCTAGACCAGGCTTTCCCAAAGTGGACTCCAGGGGGCCCTGGGTAAGGTCTTTCTTAAAGAAGACCAAATGCTTTCTATAAAAAATTTAAATAGCTAAAGATGATACAGAACTACAGGTGTAAAGAGTTTCAGGATGGTTCGTGAAAAAGTAAATAAATAAAAATAAATTTAAATGCAACAATTTTTGATTAGTCAAAAACAAAAAAAGAAGGGTTGTAAACAAGAAAATCATAAACAAGAACTTATGAATAAGTATAAGTTAAAATTCGATATCAATGTTTTTCATATTTACTTAAGAATTTATCTGTTCAAGGGGCTCCATGGTGTCCTGAAGTTTGGGAAACCCTAATCTAGATGATTAAAAAGTTGAAAAAGTTCGGTTTATTTCTTGAAAAGCTCAAACAACTTACAAGTCTTTTTTATAGAACACGAAAAACCGAGTACCGTACATTTCGTCGTATAAGACGACCTTTATATATCATAAGATACCGGGTGTTGCAATCTCTAGCCTAGGCTAAACAAAAAAGGTTTCGTGATTTAGCAGTCGTCTTATACAACCGATATATGATAAATTTATTAAAATTTGCTCCAATTTTGTATCTGTCAGATATGACGGTCGCATTATACGCCGAAATATACGGTAATTTAAAAAAGCAATGATGGAATTCTTTAATTAATAAGCCATGGTTATTAATCATAATGTTTTTATCGAAAGGTATAAGTAAGAATAATTTAAAAGCAAACGTATTTCGAATGAGACAAACTTCAATTAACGCTGCGATTCTGAGAAATCAATAATGGAAATCAAAGCGAGTTATATTATTTGTATGTTTTTCCAATATAGACATAGATAAATCGATAAAAAGTTTTGAGCGTCGACATAATTCAAATTATACCTTATCTGTTTCTCATGAATTTAACGGCCGATATCATTATCAAACGTTTCTTTATATACGGATTGTATTATTTTTTTTGATAAGAATTATTTGTCAAGCATTAGCAACATATATATATATATACATATATATGTATGTGTGTGTGTGTGTGTGTGCGTGTGTGTGTGTGGTAAGTTATGAAAATATATATGGCAATTAAGTTACACAGACTATTCCGCGTTTCGTTCTCGTGAGAACTCGTCAGCATAACTTACAACCTAGTTTTACCTATATATTGAGCACGGTTGAAGTAAATACTGAAACGCTTACGCATAAAATTATATCTTCGTATATTAATTTATGCGACTATATGAAGTAATCATACACACACACACGCACACACACACACACACACACACATATATATATATACAGGGTGGGCCAAAATAAGGGTCCTATATATATATATGATTATATTTAAAGATAGGACCCTTATTTTGGCCCGCCCTATATATATATATATATATATATATATATATATATATATATATATATATATATATATATATATATATGCAAACGTGGTGTCCGCAATTCTACTTTTGTATAAGGAATACCGCAAGAATTCTTCGCATATTAGCTTGCCAATTCCTCTGCATAACTTATCCCTATCAGCGGATCAAGTGCGAAAGATTGCGGATAGCTTATCATAACTTAACTAATTAGCCAAACTCGTATGTTAGGTATTATTGAAGTAAATACTACATTTTATTTAGATACATTAATTCTTTTTTTTTTTTATCAATGTTTTGGTCATTTTTAGCTGCACCCTGACTAAATTATAAACCATGTATTGTCCATTGTTTATTTTAATTTCTTAGGAAACTTATGATGTTAGAATTGGTTTCTCCGATAGTTTTCTAGTCAGAATTAATTTCTAGAAAGACAGTGGGTTATATATCGGAGGGACGACATGAATGTTGACAATATCCAAGGTGGAAGTGATATCTATGGAATGAACAGAATTCGAACCTGAAACAACTAGGTTGTCAGTCCGTGTCGTTAACTACTGAACCACCAAAGTCGCAACTATTTATAAAGTCAACAGCTATCTAAATGAAAGCCCCCTTGCAATTCAGTTGTTACGGATTAGCATTGGACTTGGAAATATCTGGTATTATATTTCTCATGTGTTTGTGTGTGGCCATATATATATATATATATATATATATATATATCTGACAAAAAGTTTATATATATATATATATATAAAGTTTATATATATATATATATATATATAAAGTTTATATATATATATATATATATATATATATATATATATATATATATATATATATCTGACAAAAAGTTTATATTCCAAATTATTCCAACCGTTTATTTCTTAGAGCATGTTAAAATGTTCAATTGTTCACCTGGTCGTAGCGCAGAAGCATTCGTATAAATATTATGTCAATTTTTGCATATTTTCCACGCTAACTCATCAGAAAGAGAGGAACTCATCAACTTTAAAAGAAAATAAAAGCAATATTGCCATGATTACATAAATCCGAACAAATCGGAAGAATAGTTGCAAGCGGGTTTTGTGATATTAACACCATCTTGGATTGACGAACAGTAACGTTAAGATAAAAAAAAAAACATCTTTGAATTTCGAATATAGACCTTTTGTCATTGTTTTTTAATATCTGCTTTCTAGTTAAATAGGGCGTCACTAATTTAAGAATTAATATAAATTTATAGCGAAATATAATTGAATAAACATATTTTTCTTATAAACACACACACACATATATACATGCATATATATATATATATATATATATATATATATATATATATATATATAGAGAGAGAGAGAGAGAGAGAGAGGAAAGATGGTGATTAGTAAAAACCCGAAGAAAGTGTGCTCAATACTATTGCAGAGCAAATATGCGTTTTATTTTTTTATTACAGTTTTATCTGTTTGGTTACACATGTTTCGGTTACCGAATCGTATTAACGATCCAGTAACCTCGTCAGACTTTACAGAAAATCATTTCTGTAAAGTCTGACGAAGTTACTGGATCGCTAATACGATTAGGTAACCGAAACGAGTGTAACTAAGCAGCTAAAACGTATATATATATATATATATATATATATATATATATATATATATATATATATAGTGCTGAGACGTTTAATCGAAATCGGAATCGGGAATCGGAAAAATCGACAAATTTGATGATATCAGAATCGGCATCGGAAAAAAAATGTCTATTTTCCGATGCCAAAAACGATTCTTTTAATTGACTTTTTTTTATTTGATTTTGTTTAAAGCATAATCTTCCATTACGAACAATAATAATGATAAAATAATAAATATTTATTGATTTTAAGTAAATTTAAAATCGATAGATCAATCTCCACAAGTGTGATTTTACGTTTAGGAAAATATCTCCATATTTCACATGTTTTTCTTTTCTTTTTTTTTTTTTTTACAGAAATCGGGGAAAATAACAACTCTATAGTTAAATATTTAGAGATTTATAAAGAATCGGAATCGGAATCGGTAATTGTATCGGAATCGGGAAAAATATTGGAATCGCCCCATTACTAATATATAATGTTAGTTTTTTTAAGGTATCGGAATCGGATAAAATTGCGCCAATTTCCGTTGCCAAACATGATTCTTTTAATTGTTTATTATTTGTTTTTTTTGTTTTTTTTTGTTTAAAACTTAATGTTTCCATTAATGCTACGAATGCAAATAAATAAATAAAAATAAATTGCTATTGTCTTATATTAAATTTTAGACGAATGTATAAATTTTATTAAAAACTAGAAGAGGTACCCGGCGTTGTCCGGCATTAACGTAACGTTAAATCTCTGTATAAAATAAAGCAAAAAAAAAAAAAAAAAAAATGAAACATGTGCGTGTGAATATCATGTTCTTTTTTTTTAAACAGTTCACTTCTTGTAAGTAAAAAAAAAAAAATACTCGAGCTGAGATCGAAATCAAAAGCTAAAGACCGTGAGTCAAGTACGATAACAGCTAGGCCAGCTTGCCACGATTTTAAGTGTTTCCAAACTGACAAACAAATAAAAATCCGATAACCCACCACTCAAGTTCCAATTTCAAAATTTTGACCGCTTAGCAGCCTTTTTTCTGGTGAAAACTGATTAAAAAGATGTCCATATGTCTGAATACCCTAGTTACTAAATTTCAAGTCTGTAGATCAAAAGTCCGTTGAGCATATAGTGTCCTCACACACATATTCTCACTTTAATAGATGTATAGGTAGAAAACATAGAGTCTTATTTTATAAGATTCGTTTAAATACGATGCATATTTGGGGAGCTATCCGGTGATATTCCCACGAGAGTATGACCTGGATTAAACATTGTGCATGTTCTGTGCAATTATTATTTTATGTTTGATTTTTGGAACACGCTTTCAAGTGCCATCAAAAATACTACTTCATATTCTTTTTAAAGCAAAATTGATCCAGACTAAACAGGAAGCAACTTAGAAGGATAAAAAACAAACAAAAATAAAAAAAAAACAACTAAACTTCAATATAAAAAAAAATAGCAACCAGCAAGCAATTCTTTCCCATTTGTCAGAAAAATCGCTCATTGAGGAGAGAACGACAAGTAAAGGCTACTACAACTCCTGCAACGTATGGTTATAAATATTGATGCTGCTACTACTACTACTACTACTACTACTACTACTAATAATAATAATAATAATAATAATAATAATAATAATACTAATAATAATAAAAATAATAATAATAATAATAGTAACAACAACAACAACAACAACAATGTGTGGAGGCTTATTGCCACTCAAATTCCAATAAAGACTAATGGCCACTGTCAACTAGAAATCAATGGTAAGCAGCTGTTGCGATAATGCAAATTTATTTGCAAATGTTATCGAAAGGGGTGGTGTACTGGAAATCTGGGGAGACTTGTTGTCACTCGGTAACACCACAGGCTGTTTTCAATGAGATCTTTGATGGCCTGTGTGTAAGCTCCTAATAATAATAATAATAATAATAATAATAATAATAATAATAATAATAATAATAATAATAATAATATTTTAAAACGTGTATATATGTACAAATTTATAAAGTGTTTTAGTGTGTATGAAAATATTATCAGAATGCATTAAACAACGTTTTGTTAAATTTTCATGATTTATAGTGAAACATGGAAGACCATAATGAATTTCATTTCTGTGCTTAATAACCAGGACGTTTTTGTTTTCTTTTTACGTTTATATTTCATTTCCGGATAACACTTTCGTTTTAAATATTTTCACGTGTGTATATATATATATATATATATATATATATATATATATATATATATATATATATATATATATATATATATAAGACACTGATGGAATTCAGATGAAAAATCTTGATAGATATTACTTGAAGTAATATTTCAAGGAGATCCTAACCAAAAAGGAAAAGCTCAATATTTAAGAATAGAGCAATATATAAGTCCCGTGGTTAAATTTTAAATTCTGAAAAAACAACATATGGAGATATATATTCGATTTAAGAATTTATTGATTGACAAAAGGAATATATAGAAGGGGTTATTTTAATTTTCTTAATCCATGGATTTTCAACAATGGCACACATCATCAGAGGAAATGAAACGCAGTTAGCAAAATGTTCAGCTGCATTATTTATTAAAAATTTGACCACGAAACTTATATATATATATATGTATATATATATGTATATATATAATTACATATATATGTGTATATATATATAATTATGTTTATATATACACACACATATATATGTATGCATATATATATATAATTATATATATGTATATATTATTATGTTTACACACACACACACACACACACACACACACATATATATATATATATATATATATATATATATATATATATATAAACACAGCGTGTCACAAAAGAAGCTGCCGGATTTTAAATTTGATTTACTACCTCAGGTCGATGAGCCTCTCCGTGATATTTTGATAGTAAGATATCATAGTCTACTTATTCTAATTTTATTTATACAACTTAATCTAGGGTATGTTTTTCACAAACTCTTATTTTAGTTATGAAAAATGATGTTACTCAGATGTCCACCATTTCTTTCCTGTGTTGAAGTTTCGTCGAACTTCTCTTTGAGTTTCTTATATTGACTCATTGAACCAAAAATACGACTCTACGATAAATATCCGCTCCTCGGTAGTGTAACGACTCATGATGACCTTGGAAGGGTCACTCTAGATCATCTGAAAAAATAATAGAAAAATATAAAAAATTATGATTTTTTTTAACCATCAGCTTCTTTTGGGACACGCTATATATATATATATGTGTGTGTATATATATATATATATATATATATATATATATATATATATATGGCATGTCTAAAGACGTACAGCATTCAAATGATGATAACACCTTTATTTATGAAGCTAAGATGAGATGGAATAGCTTCGAATACAGAAGACAAGTTAAATTGAATATTCATGTTCGCAAATATTCAAATATTAAAGCCATTACAGACAAGACAACGGTAATAACGGTTAAAGCGTGAGAACATGCTTACAATTTTGGAGACAACTTATATATATATACACATATATATATATATATATATATATATATATATATATATGCATATATATATGTATATATATATATAAATATATATATGTGTATATATATATAACTACTTCATTTACTCACACAAATTTAATATACGAAAGTATAGATTTATGCGTAAACTTTAAGTATTTACTTCAAAAGTGCTCAATACGTAGGTAGAGCTAGTTAGTAATTTATAAAATATATATGGCGATTAAGCTACACTGAATATTCTGCGTTTCATCCACTGTAGGATTCGTCAGGCTTATGCGCGAATTTTGTGGTTGCTTCTTGTTTTTATATATGTTGAGGATTTCTAGTTAGCCAATCAATTTTCTAGTATCCACCGCGCCCCCTCCTATCAGCCAATGGGCATGCATTGTTCGATAAAATGCATGCCCATTGGCTGATAGGAGGGGGCGCGGTGGATACTAGAAAGCTGATTGGCTAACTAGAAATCCTCAACATATATAAAAACAAGAAGCAACCACAAAATTCGCGCATAAGCCTGACGAATCCTACAGTGGA